>NC_092095.1:4893816-5073816 GCF_045679555.1 Salvelinus alpinus
GTATTGATATGAGGGGCATGGTGTATTGTAGCCTGTATTGATATGAGGGGCATGGTGTATTGTAGCCTGTATTGATATGAGGGGCATAGTGTATTGTAGCCTGTATTGATATGAGGGCATGGTGTATTGTAGCCTGTATTGATATGAGGGCATAGTGTATTGTAGCCTGTATTGATGTGAGGGCATAGTGTATTGTAGCCTGTATTGATGTGAGGGGCATGGTGTATTGTAGCCTGTATTGATATGAGGGGCATAGTGTATTGTAGCCTGTATTGATATGAGGGCATGGTGTATTGTAGCCTGTATTGATATGAGGGCATAGTGTATTGTAGCCTGTATTGATATGAGGGGCATGGTGTATTGTAGCCTGTATTGATATGAGGGGCATGGTGTATTGTAGCCTGTATTGATATGAGGGGCATAGTGTATTGTAGCCTGTATTGATATGAGGGCATAGTGTATTGTAGCCTGTATTGATATGAGGGGCATGGTGTATTGTAGCCTGTATTGATGTGAGGGCATAGTGTATTGTAGCCTGTATTGATATGAGGGCATGGTGTATTGTAGCCTGTATTGATGTGAGGGCATAGTGTATTGTAGCCTGTATTGATATGAGGGCATGGTGTATTGTAGCCTGTATTGATATGAGGGGCATAGTGTATTGTAGCCTGTATTGATATGAGGGCATGGTGTATTGTAGCCTGTATTGATATGAGGGCATGGTGTATTGTAGCCTGTATTGATATGAGGGGCATGGTGTATTGTAGCCTGTATTGATGTGAGGGCATAGTGTATTGTAGCCTGTATTGATGTGAGGGCATGGTGTATTGTAGCCTGTATTGATATGAGGGGCATGGTGTATTGTAGCCTGTATTGATGTGAGGGGCATGGTGTATTGTAGCCTGTATTGATATGAGGGGCATAGTGTATTGTAGCCTGTATTGATATGAGGGCATGGTGTATTGTAGCCTGTATTGATATGAGGGGCATAGTGTATTGTATTATGTATTGATGTGAGGGCATAGTGTATTTTAGCCTGTATTGATATGAGGGCATGGTGTATTGTAGCCTGTATTGTTATGAGGGCATAGTGTATTGTAGCCTGTATTGTTATGAGGGCATGGTGTATTGTAGCCTGTATTGATATGAGGGGCATGGTGTATTGTAGCCTGTATTGATATGAGGGCATGGTGTATTGTAGCCTGTATTGATATGAGGGCATAGTGTATTGTAGCCTGTATTGTTATGAGGGCATGGTGTATTGTAGCCTGTATTGATATGAGGGCATAGTGTATTGTAGCCTGTATTGATATGAGGGGCATGGTGTATTGTAGCCTGTATTGATATGAGGGCATGGTGTATTGTAGCCTGTATTGATATGAGGGCATGGTGTATTGTAGCCTGTATTGATATGAGGGCATGGTGTATTGGTGTATTGTAGCCTGTATTGATATGAGGGGCATGGTGTATTGTAGCCTGTATTGATATGAGGGGCATGGTGTATTGTAGCCTGTATTGATATGAGGGCATGGTGTATTGGTGTATTGTAGCCTGTATTGATATGAGGGGCATGGTGTATTGTAGCCTGTATTGATATGAGGGGCATAGTGTATTGTAGCCTGTATTGATATGAGGGCATAGTGTATTGTAGCCTGTATTGATATGAGGGCATAGTGTATTGTAGCCTGTATTGATATGAGGGCATAGTGTATTGTAGCCTGTATTGATATGAGGGCATAGTGTATTGTAGCCTGTATTGATATGAGGGCATAGTGTATTGTAGCCTGTATTGATATGAGGGGCATAGTGTATTGTAGCCTGTATTGATATGAGGGCATAGTGTATTGTAGCCTGTATTGATATGAGGGCATGGTGTATTGTAGCCTGTATTGATATGAGGGCATGGTGTATTGTAGCCTGTATTGATATGAGGGCATAGTGTATTGTAGCCTGTATTGTTATGAGGGCATGGTGTATTGTAGCCTGTATTGATATGAGGGCATAGTGTATTGTAGCCTGTATTGATATGAGGGCATAGTGTATTGTAGTCTGTATTGATATGAGGGCATAGTGTATTGTAGCCTGTATTGATATGAGGGCATAGTGTATTGTAGCCTGTATTGATATGAGGGCATAGTGTATTGTAGCCTGTATTGTTATGAGGGGCATGGTGTATTGTATTCTGTATTGATATGAGGGGCATGGTGTATTGTAGTCTGTATTGATATGAGGGCGTAGTGTATTGTAGCCTGTATAGATATGAGGGCATTGTGCTGAAGAGAACTGTTGATATTATTAGTGACTAAATCGTCCTATTATTATTATATATTATATATACAAAAGTATGTGGACACCCCTTCAAATTAGTGGATTTGGATATTTCAGTCAAACCCATTGCTGACAGGTGTATAAAATCGAGCACACAGCCATGCAATCTCCATAGACAGACATTGGCAGTAGAATGGCCCGTACTGAAGAGCTCAGTGACTTTCAACGTGGCACCGTCATAGGATGCCACTTTTCCAACAAGTCAGCTTCATGAAATAGGTTTCCATGGCCGAGCAGCTGCACACAAGCCGAAGATCACCATGCGCAATACCAAGCGTGGCTGGATTGGTGTAAAGCTCTCAGCCATTGGACTATGGACAAGCCATTGGACTTGTATTATTCCAGTTATCGTGATATTATTCCAGTTATCATTATATTATTCCAGTAATCATGGTATTATTCCAGTAATCATGGTATTATTCCAGTTATCATGGTATTATTCCAGTTATCATTATATTATTCCAGTAACCATGGAATTATTCCAGTTATCATGGTATTATTCCAGTTATCATGGTATTATTCCAGTTATCATGGTATTATTCCAGTTATCGTGATATTATTCCAGTTATCATGGTATTATTCCAGTAACCATGGAATTATTCCAGTTATCATGGTATTATTCCAGTTATCATGGTATTATTCCAGTAACCATGGAATTATTCCAGTTATCATGGTATTATTCCAGTTATCATGGTATTATTCCAGTTATCATGGTATTATTCCAGTAATCATGGTATTATTCCAGCTATCGTGATATTATTCCAGTTATCATGGTATTATTCCAGTAATCATGGTATTATTCCAGTTATCATGGTATTATTCCAGTTATCGTGATATTATTCCAGTTATCATTATATTATTCCAGTAATCATGGTATTATTCCAGTAATCATGGTATTATTCCAGTTATCATGGTATTATTCCAGTTATCATTATATTATTCCAGTAACCATGGAATTATTCCAGTTATCATGGTATTATTCCAGTTATCATGGTATTATTCCAGTTATCATGGTATTATTCCAGTTATCATGGTATTATTCCAGTAACCATGGTACTGTTCTACTGCTAATATATCGTATCATGTCTGGTGGTTAGCAGTGACATCATATGAACTTTGTCATTTCTGTCCCCTGAGGTTGGGAGAATGAGGCGCTCAGAGAGGAGAATGACCATCAGTGGTATCAATCTGGAGAAGACATCTACACCATCTCAGGATGGTGAGTAACTACAGCACTGTCCTAGTCATCATATCATGGGATTACATTTCATCAGCAATGTACAAGATTATATATCACACTCAGGTCATACAGACCCCCACAACAGTCAACCTACTGTATCTACACTATATATACACAAAGGTATGTGGACACCCCTTCAAATGACTGGATTCGTCTATTTCAGCCACACCCGTTGCTGACAAGTGTATAACATTGAGCACACAGCCATGCAATCTCCATAGACAAACATTGGCAGTAGAATGGCCCGTACTGAAGAGCTCAGACTTTCAACGTGGCACTGTCATAGGATGCCACCTTTCCAACAAGTCAGTTCGTCAAATTTCTGCTCTGCTAGAGCTGCCCCGGTCAACTGTGTGTGCTGCTATTGTGAAGTGGAAACGTCTATGAGCAACAACGGCTCAGCCGCGGAGTGGTAGGCCACACAAGCTCACAGAGTGGGACCGCCGAGTACTGAAGCACATAGCTCATAAAAATCATGTCCTCGGTTGCAACACTCACTACTGAGTTGCAAACTGCCTCTGGAAGCAACTTCAACACAATAACTCTTCGTCGAGAGCTTCATGAACTGGGTTTCCATGGCCGAGCAGCCGCACACAAGCCGAAGATCACCATGCTCAATGCCAAGCGTCGGCTGGAGTGGTGTAAAACTCGCCGCCATTGGACTTTGGAGCAGTGGAAACACGTTCTCTGGAGTGATGAATCACGCTTCACCATCTGGCAGTCCGACGGACACATCTGGGTTTGGCGGATGCCAGAAGAACGCTACCTGACCGAATGCACAGTGCCAACTGTAAAGTTTGGTGGAGGAGGAATAATGGTCTGGGGCTGTTTTTCATGGTTCGGGCCTCTTAGTTCCCGTGAAGGGAAATCTTAACAGTACAACATACAATGACATTCTAGATTATTCTGTTCTTCCAACAGTGTGGCAACAGTTTGGGGAACGCCATTTCCTGTTTCAGCATGACAATGCCCCCGTGCACAAAGCAAGATCCATACAGAAATGGTTTGTCCAGATCGGTGTGGAATAACTTGAATGGCCTGCACAGAGTCCTGACCTCAACCCCGTCGAATACCTTTGGGATGAATTGGAATGCCGAAATGCCAGCCAGGCCTAATCTCCCAACATCAGTGCCCGACCTCACTAATGCTCGTGGCTGAATGGAAGCAAGTCCCTGCAGCAATGTTCCATCATCTAGTGGAAAGCCTTCCCAGAAGAGTGGAGGCTGTTATAGCAGCAATGTTCCAACATCTAGTGGAAAGCCTTCCCAGAAGAGTGGAGGCTGTTATAGCAGCAATGTTCCATCATCTAGTGGAAAGCCTTCCCAGAAGAGTGGAGGCTGTTATAGCAGCAATGTTCCAACATCTAGTGGAAAGCCTTCCCAGAAGAGTGGAGGCTGTTATAGCAGCAGTGTTCCAACATCTAGTGGAAAGCCTTCCCAGAAGAGTGGAGGCTGTTATAGCAGCAATGTTCCTACATCTAGTGGAAAGCCTTCCCAGAAGAGTGGAGGCTGTTATAGCAGCAATGTCCCAACATCTAGTGGAAAGCCTTCCCAGAAGAGTGGAGGCTGTTATAGCAGCAATGTTCCTACATCTAGTGGAAAGCCTTCCCAGAAGAGTGGAGGCTGTTATAGCAGCAATGTTCCAACATCTAGTGGAAAGCCTTCCCAGAAGAGTGGAGGCTGTTATAGCAGCAATGTTCCAACATCTAGTGGAAAGCCTTCCCAGAAGAGTGGGGGCTGTTATAGCAGCAATGTTCCTACATCTAGTGGAAAGCCTTCCCAGAAGAGTGGAGGCTGTTATAGCAGCAATGTTCCAACATCTAGTGGAAAGCCTTCCCAGAAGAGTGGAGGATGTTATAGCAGCAATGTTCCAACATCTAGTGGAAAGCCTTCCCAGAAGAGTGGGGGCTGTTATAGCAGCAATGTTCCAACATCTAGTGGAAAGCCTTCCCAGAAGAGTGGGGGCTGTTATAGCAGCAATGTTCCAACATCTAGTGGAAAGCCTTCCCAGAAGAGTGGAGGATGTTATAGCACCAAAGGGGGACCAACTCCATATTAATGCACATGATTTTGGAATGAGATGTTCGATGAGCAGGTGTCCACATACTTTTGGTAATGTAGTGTATTTCTCTCCATCTCAGCCAAACACTCTCTCTCAATTTCAATTACATTTTAGGGCTTTATTGGCATGGGAAACATATGTTAACATTGCCAAATCAACTGAAATAGATAATAAACAAAAGTTAAATAAGCAATACAAATATTACAGTAAACATTACACTCACAAAAATTCCAAAAAATAAAGACATTTCAAATGTCATATTATGTGCAAATTGTTCAAATACAAAAGGATTTTTTTTTTTACATAAATATGGGTTGTAATTACCATGGTGTTTGTTCTTCACTGGTTGACCTTTTCTTGTGGCAACAGGTCACAAATCTTGCTGCTGTGATGGCACACTGTGGTGTGGTAGATACCCAGTAGATATGGGAGTTTAATAAAATTGCATTTGTTTCCAATTCTTTGTGGATCTGTGTAAACTGAGGGAAATATGTGTCTCTAATAAGGTCATACATTTGGCAGGAGGTTAGGAAGTGCAGCTCAGTTTCCACCTCAATTTGTGGGCAGTGTGCACATAGCCTGTCTTCTCTTGAGAGCCAGGACTGCCTACGACGGCCTTTCTCAATAGCAAGGCTATACTCACTGAGTCTGTACGTCAAAGCTTTCCTTAAGTTTGGGGCAGTCACAGTGGTCAGGTATTCTGCCACGGTGTACTCTCTGTTTAGGGCCAAATAGCATTCTAGTTGGCGCCGTTTTTGTTAATTCTTTCCACTGTGTTTCTCAATGATTTTCTTGGGTCTAATTGTATTGCTGTCCTGGGGTCTCTCTCTCTCTCTCTCCCTCTTTCGCTCTCTCTCGCTCCCCCTTCTCTCCTTCTCTCTCCCCATTCACTCTCTCCCCCCTTCTCTCTCTCTCCCCCTTCTCCCTCTCTATCTCTCTCTCTCGCTCCCCCTTCTCCCTCTCTATCTCTCTCGCCCCCCTTCTCTCTCTCCCTCTACCTTCTCTCCCACTTCTCCCTCTCGATCTCTATCGCTCCTGCTCTCTCTCCCCCTCTCTCTCTCTCTCTCTCTCTCTCTCTCTCTCTCCCCGGTTCTCTCTCTCTCCCCCCAGTCTCCCTCTCCCTCTCCCCCCTTCTCTCTCTCTCTCTCCCCCTATCTCTCTCTCTCACTCCCCATTCTCTCTCTCTCTCCCCTTTCTGTCTCTCTCTCTCCCCTTCTCTCTATCTCTATCACTCCCCCTTCTCTCTCTCCCCCTTATCTCCCTCTATCACTCCCCCTTCTTTCTCCCTCCCTTCTCTCTCTCTCCATTATATCTCTCCCTTCTCTCTCTCTCCCTCCGTCTCTCTCCCCATTCTCTCTCTCCCCCTTCTTTCCCTCTCTCTCTATCTCTCTCTCCCCCTTTTTTCTCTCTCTCCCTCTTTCTCTCTCCCCATTCAATCAAATGTATTTATAAAGCCCTTTTTTACATCAGCCGATGTCACAAAGTGCTGTACAGAAACAGTTGTATAGCATACTGTATTACTTATACAACTAATATAAGGACAGGACATGAGACGGGAGTAGAAATTAACGTGGGCATTGTCTAATGCGTTTCACAGGAAGAACATTAAAAGCATGTCAACGTAGGTAAGCAAGGGGGGGTTACAGGTGCCCATAAGGGACAAAACTAGAATATCAATACACAACATATTGCTCCCCCTTTACCTTTGATGACTCATAAGGAAAAAGTAAATATTCACTGTTTTCTGTTTAACATATATTCTCTTAATGTAAATAAATGAACTTTTCAGAATAACCTTTTCTAAATAAGGGAAAGAGGGTAGACTGCCTCAGTTCCCAGACTTAACCCCGGGGTGTATTCTGCCCCGATGTCGGAGGTTAGTCTGAACTAAATAGTCAACCTGTCAGGGAGTCGTCTTTCTCTCGCAGGGTAATGACGACGTACAGGTGAGTCTACAGTCACATTGTCTCTGAGTCTGAGTGGTGATGGTGTATGCCCAGACTGGGGTGCAACAGTACCCTGAATTGGCACTCTGGCTGGTTCAGGTAAGCCTGGAGCACTTGCCACATTTGTAGGTTGCTGCAGTGGATGTTCAGGTGATGGCTCGTAGTCATGGTAGGTCTCCAGTAGCTGATCTTGGTTTGTCACTTGACAGGAGTCATCTCTGAGGTTGGTTCCTGGCAACAGTTGATCCACGTGTCTCCTCCAGATGATGTTTTCCGGTGTGTGAACTGTGTAGGACACAGGCCCTGTTTGTGTAACCACTGTGGCTGGTATCCACTTTGGACCTTTGCAGTAGTTCCGAGCAAGAACTCTCTCTCCAGCTATGAAGCTTCTGTATTTTGCTTTGCTCCGTCTCTCCACCTGGGCTCTCTGTTGTGTCTGTACAACCTGTTAAGTCTTTGGAGGTCTCAGGAGGTCGAGTCGCGTGCGAAGCTGTCTTTTCATCATGGCTGATGCGGGTGCCACTTTGGTTGTAGCGTGGGGTAGTGTTTCTGTAGGTTAACAGGAAGGTGTTAAAACGCCTATTGAGGGAGCCGTTCCCTTGTGATGATTTTAAAGCTTGCTTCATTGTTTGGATAAACCTTTCAGCGTGGCCGTTTGCTGCAGGGCGATACGGCGATGACTTGATGTGTTGAATTACATTTGCTTCCATGAATGACCGGAACTCTTCAGACACCTGTTGGGGGCCATTCTCACTAACGAGTTACGTTGGCAAGCCGAAGCGACTGAAGATTGACCGTAGCTCTTCGATGGTTCTCTCCGCTGAGGAGCTCTTCATCACTGTGACCTCATGGCCATTTGCTGTGTGCGTCAACTACGACTAAGAACCATACGATCCTCCAGTGGGCCTGCATAGTCTATGTGGACTCGCTGCCAAGGCTCCTCTGGGAAGTCCCAGTGGCGCTAGCTGAGGCATGTTCCTCATCTTTTGACACGCAGAACATGACTTGACCTTGTCTTCGATAGCTGCGTCCAGACCTGGCCACCAAAAGTAGCTGCGTGCAATCTCCTTCATTCGCACCATGCCACAGTGCCCTGAACGGAGTTCTTCAAGCACCTGCCTTCTCAATGGCGGCGGTATGATGACTCGAAAACCCCATAGCAAGCATCCAGACTGAACTGTGAGCTCGTTTCTCCTCTCTAGGTAAGGTTGTAGGCTGTCCAACATCTCTACTTCTTTTCCACGAGTGACAATGTCCACGACCTCAGACATCACTGGATCAGTGTAGGTGAACGTTTTCACTTGGACAGATGTAACTGGGGCGTTCGTCACTTCCTTGAAGTAGAAGATTTCAGCCTGAGAGAGCTCAGTGTGATTTCAGCCTGGGAGTGTTCAGTGTGTGCGACAGGTAAGGAAAGCCTTGAGAGGCCGTCTGCATTGCAGTGCTGCTCAGACCTTCTGTACTTGATGTCGTACTGCCGATAACAGTAATGCCCATCGCTGCATGAGGCTGCCTGCAAGCGACGGAATGCCGGTGTGGGGACCAAAGATGGAGGTGAGGGGTCTACGGTCGGTCAGCAGTGTGAATCGTCGGCCAAAGAGAAACTGATGAAATGTCTTAACTCCAAACACAATGGCGAGCGCTTCACACGCTATCTAATCATTGCTCTCGGCTTTACTTAAGGTCCGTGATGCGAAAGCAATTGTCCTTTCTTCACCTGATGGCATGATGTGTGAGACAACCAACGCCATAAGGCGATGCATCACATGCCAACTGTAATGGGAAGTTGGGGTTGAAGTGGGTGAGGGCCTCTGACTGAGCTAAGGCTGTTTTCACTTTCTTGAAGGCCTCCTCACATCTGTCTGTCCACTTCCACTGTTTGGTTTTGTTCAAAATTTCATGCAGTGGCTTTAACATGTTAGCTAGGTTTGGCACAAACTTTGCGTCGTACGTCAGTAGTCCTAAGAATGATCTCAGCTGACTCGCGTTCTGTGGGGATGGAGCTTCTGCGACGGCCTTCACCTTTGATGGCGCCTTGTGGAGCCCCGAACTGTCGATGACGTGGCCCAGGTACCCAACAGAGGGACGGAAAAACTGTCATTTGTCCTTCCGGACCCTCAGACCGTACTCCTCCAATCTCTGTAGTGTAGAGTTCAGGTTTCTCAGGTGCTCCTGCTCGTCTTTGCCGGTGATGAGTAGATCATCGAGGTAACATTGGACCCCAGTGAGCCCGCTCAGTATCTGGTCCATAGCTCTCTGAAACAAGGTCGGAGCTGAGGGGATTCCAAGAGGAAGCCTCCGGTACCTGTACAGTCCTTTGTGAGCCACTATGGTCAACAGTTCTTGTGACTCTTGGTCCACATGCATCTGTAGATAGGCCTGACAAGTCTATCTTACTGAATTTCTGTCCTCCAGCTAAACCAGAAGAGAGGTCGTCAATGAGGGGTAGTGGATATTCAGCAGTCAAGCCTGGGTTAATGGTGACTTTGAAATCACCACAGAGTCTGAGTGATCCATCTTTTTTTATGACTGGAACAATGGGTGTAGCCCATTCACTAACATTCACTGGATCCAATACTCCACTCTCCACTAGTCTGTTTCACTAACATTCACTGGATCCAATACTCCACTCTCCACTAGTCTGTTTCACTAACATTCACTGGATCCAATACTCCACTCTCCACTAGTCTGTTTCACTAACATTTCCTGGATCCAATACTCCACTCTCCACTAGTCTGTTTCACTAACATTTCCTGGATCCAATACTCCACTCTCGTCTAGTCTGTTTAGCTCAATTTCAACTTTTGGTTTTATGGCGTATGGGACAGGTCTAGCTTTGAATCATTTTTGGCTTGCTGTCTGGTTTCACAGTCAGTTTAACTGTTATGTCCTTCATACTGCCAAGGTCTCCTTTGAACACATCCGCGTGTTTCCTCAATATCCCTGGTAGGTTTGTGTCCTCTTTTGCAACCATGTGAATTTCCTGCCAGTTTAGTTTGATCTTTTCCAGCCATGTGCGTCCTAGCAATGCTGGATGGTTGCCTTTCACAATGTAGAATGGTAGCTTCACCTTCTGTTTGCTGAGCTCCACTGGAACAATCACACTTCCTCTCACTGGAACAATCACACTTCCTCTCACTGGAACAATCACGCTTCCTCTCACTGGAACAATCACGCTTCCTCTCAGCGTAACAATCACGCTTCCTCTCACCGTAACAATCACGCTTCCTCTCACCGTAACAATCACGCTTCCTCTCACTGGAACAATCACGCTTCCTCTCACCGGAACAATCTCACCGGTGTGTGTTTTCAGCGTCATCTTTGTGGGCTGTAGTGTGATGTAGTTTCTCCTTGTATACAGCCTCAGACAGCAGAGATATGGCTGCTCCAGTGTCCACTTGCATCCGTACTGCGTTTCCATCCAGTAGCGGTCACCCAGTATCCGTATCCATTGTCTGAAATGGACAAAACATGCAAATATTCTTCCCCTTCAGACACGGTATCACTTTGTTCATCCTCTGTGTGCTCCATTTTATGCACTTTCTTTTTGTACTTCCTGAAGTCGCTTTTCCTTTGTTCAGTACTTTTGTTTGATTGTGTCTTTTTGCACCAACACTCCTCTGCTTGGTGACCTGGTTTCCCACAGCGATAGCATGGCTTGCCCCCTCCTGCCTTGTTTTTTAACCACGTAGACACCTTATGCACTTTGGTCGATGCACTTAGCTGTTGTGCGTCTTTATTTGCCATTTCCATTGACGTACTCACTTCTATTGCTCTCTGCAATGTTAAGTTACTCTCAGTCAAAAGGCGTTTCTGAATTGCCTCGCTGCGCATGCCACACACTAACCTATCACGTATAGTGTCACTCATTGATCTCCCAAATTCACAGTGTTCAGATAACTGTTTCAATACAGCCCAAAACTGTGAGATCGATTCCCCCTCTTGATTTCTCTTATGAAACCGCAATATCTCTGCGATTATCAGTGGTTTGGGAGAATAATGTCCTTTTAAAGGTAGCCACAATTTCCTCATATGATTTATCACCTGATTTTTCAGGCGTTACTATGTTGAGCAGTAGATTGAATGTTTTTCAGGTGTTACTATGTTGAGCAGTAGATTGAATGTTTTTCAGGTGTTACTATGTTGAGCAGTAGATTGAATGTTTTTCAGGCGTTACTATGTTGAGCAGTAGATTGAATGTTTTTCAGGTGTTACTATGTTGAGCAGTAGATTGAATGTTTTTCAGGTGTTACTATGTTGAGCAGTAGATTGAATGTTTTTCAGGTGTTACTATGTTGAGCAGTAGATTGAATGTTTTTCAGGTGTTACTATGTTGAGCAGTAGATTGAATGTTTTTCAGGTGTTACTATGTTGAGCAGTAGATTGAATGTTTTTCAGGTGTTACTATGTTGAGCAGTAGATTGAATGTTTTTCAGGCGTTACTATGTTGAGCAGTAGATTGAATGTTTTTCAGGTGTTACTAGGCTGAGCAGTAGATTGAATGTTTTTCCTCCCATAACAGTCAAAAATGTTGGCACAACGACCTCTGCTTTAATTCCATTTGCCAACACAGAGTACTCAAAACGTTCTGTGTAAGAACTCCATTGTTCCACAGATTCAACAAATGTTCCTATATTTCCAATCAATGCAGACATGTTCGGTTTCTTTCTTTCTCACAATTTTCAGACGGTCCCTTACTCCCAGACCCTTTTCTTTCTTTTAACTCACGCTGACGTCACTTTCTCCCGCAGCGAAACACTTCCTATCCCTCTATGCTCTCGTTGCCGTGACATCCAAAGCTAGCTAGCATCACTCGACTGGCTAGCTCCACGTTTTGTTTGCATCTTTCTATGGCGAAAAAAAAATAACGACTTTAACTCAGACTTTCTGCCAAAGATGATGAGCACAAACGTGAGAACGTTTCTTCCTCGTCGCCAGTTTTGTTGTATAGCATACTGTATTACTTATACAACCAGTATAAGGACAGGACATGAGACGGGAGTAGAAATTAACGTGGGCATTGTTTAATGCGTTTCACAGGAAGAACATTACAAGCATGTCAACGTAGGTAAGCAAGGGGGGGGTTACAGGTGCCCTAAAGGGACAAAACTAGAATATCAATACACAACAGAAACCCAAAGATGTTGAAATGTTTATAGATGACCAGCAGGGTCGGATAATAATAATCACAGTGGTTGTAGAGGGTGCGACAAGTAAATGTCAGTTGGCTTTTCATAGCCGATCATTCAGAGTTAGAGACAGCAGGTGCGGTAGGGAGAGAGAGTCCAAAACAGCAGGTCTGGGACAGGTAGCACGTCCAGTGAACAGGTCAGGGTTCCATAGCCACAGGCAGAACAGTTGAAACTGGAGCAGCAGCAAGGCCAGGTAGTCCTGAGGCATGGTCCTAGGGCTCAGGTCCTCCGAGAGAGAGAATTAGAGAGAGAAAAAAAAGAGAGAGCATACTTAAATTCACACAGGACACCAGATAAGATATAACAGACTGACCCTAGCCCCCCCGACACAAACTACTGCAGCATAAATACTGGAGGCTGAGACAGGAGGGGTCAGGAGACACTGTGGCCCCATCCGATGATACCCCCGGACAGGGCCAAACAGGCAGGATATAACCCCACCTACTTTGCCAAAGCACAGCCCCCACACCACTAGAGGGATATCTTCAACCTCCAACTTACTATCCTGAGACAAGGCCGAGTATAGCCCACAAAGATCTCCGCCACAGCACAACCCAAGGGGGGGGGGGGGGGGGGGGGAACCAGACAGGAAGATCACGTCAGTGACTCAACCCACTCAAGTGACGCACCCCTCCTAGGGACGGCATGAAAGAGCACCAGTAAGCCAGTGACTCAGCCCCTGTAATAGGGTTAGAGGCAGAGAATCCCAGTGGAGATAGGGGAACCGGCCAGGCAGAGACAGCAAGGGCGGTTCGTCGTTCCAGTGCCTTTCCGTTCACCTTCACACCCCTGGGCTAATTCTCTCTCTCTCTCCCCTCCTTCTCTCTCTCTCTCTCCTCCTTCTCTCTCTCTCTCTCTCTCTCTCCCCTCCTTCTCTCTCTCTCTCTCTCTCTCTCTCTCTCTCTCCTCTTCTCTCTCTTTCTCTCTCCCCTTCTCTCTCTCTCTCTCTCCTCTTCTCTCTCTTTCTCTCTCTCCCCTTCTCTCTCTCTCTCTCCCTTCTCTCTCTCTCTCTCCCTTCTCTCTCTCTCTCTCCCTTCTCTCTCTCTCGCTTCTCTCTCTCCCCTTCTCTCTCTCCCCTTCTCTCTCTCTCCCTTCTCTCTCTCTCCCCCTTCTCTCTCTCTTTTGCTCCCCCCCCCCTCTCTCTCCCTGTCATTCTCTGTAGGAGACGTTTATGATGACCATACATTGATACACTGTTGAGTCTCTCCACTCAACACGTGCAGTCACAGCCCTTTCTCCCTGCACAGATGGAAAGCATTGAGGGACATTATTGTGCTCTTGGCCAACTATTTAGCACACTTTTAAAGAGAATGGCTGTAATGTATTTAGGCTTCATTCAGTGGCCGTGGCCTCCCCTCCGCCATCGCCCCTCCTCCCCATCTACTCCTCCTGTTCCTCCCCATCTACTCCTCCTCTTCCTCCCCCTCCCCATCTACTCCTCCTGTTCCTCCCCCCTCCCCATCTACTCCTCCTCTTCCTCCCCATCTACTCCTCCTCTTCCTCCCCCTCCCCATCTACTCCTCCTGTTCCTCCCCCCTCCCCATCTACTCCTCCTCTTCCTCCCCATCTACTCCTCCTGTTCCTCCCCCCTCCCCATCTACTCCTCCTGTTCCTCCCCCCTCCCCATCTACTCCTCCTGTTCCTCCCCCCTCCCCATCTACTCCTCCTCTTCCTCCCCCCTCCCCATCTACTCCTCCTCTTCCTCCCCCTCCCCATCTACTCCTCCTGTTCCTCCCCCCTCCCCATCTACTCCTCCTGTTCCTCCCCCCTCCCCATCTACTCCTCCTGTTCCTCCCCCCTCCCCATCTACTCCTCCTGTTCCTCCCCCCTCCCCATCTACTCCTCCTCTTCCTCCCCCCTCCCCATCTACTCCTCCTCTTCCTCCCCCTCCCCATCTACTCCTCCTGTTCCTCCCCCCTCCCCATCTACTCCTCCTGTTCCTCCCCCCTCCCCATCTACTCCTCCTCTTCCTCCCCCTCCCCATCTACTCCTCCTCTTCCTCCCCCCTCCCCATCTACTCCTCCTCTTCCTCCCCCCTCCCCATCTACTCCTCCTCTTCCTCCCCCTCCCCATCTACTCCTCCTGTTCCTCCCCCCTCCCCATCTACTCCTCCTGTTCCTCCCCCCTCCCCATCTACTCCTCCTGTTCCTCCCCCCTCCCCATCTACTCCTCCTCTTCCTCCCCCTCCCCATCTACTCCTCCTGTTCCTCCGCCCTCCCCATCTACTCCTCCTGTTCCTCCCCCCTCCCCATCTACTCCTCCTGTTCCTCCCCCCTCCCCATCTACTCCTCCTCTTCCTCCCCCTCCCCATCTACTCCTCCTCTTCCTCCCCCCTCCCCATCTACTCCTCCTCTTCCTCCCCCCTCCCCATCTACTCCTCCTGTTCCTCCCCCCTCCCCATCTACTCCTCCTGTTCCTCCCCCCTCCCCATCTACTCCTCCTCTTCCTCCCCATCTACTCCTCCTCTTCCTCCCCCTCCTGCCCTTCTGCAACACAGCTCCTTTTCTTCGAAGGCGAAGGAAAACATTAGTAAGCCCCGCTGTTCCCTGGTTCTTTTTCTTGTTTATCAAAAGAACAACCAGTCAGAGCCTCAGCTCTCTGCCCGGCCTGCGTCCTCTTCAATAGAACAACCAGTCAGAGCCTCAGCTCTCTGCCCTGCCTGCGTCCTCTTCAATAGAACAACCAGTCAGAGCCTCAGCTCTCTGCCCTGCCTGCGTCCTCTTCATTAGAACAACCAGTCAGAGCCTCAGCTCTCTGCCCTGCCTGCGTCCTCTTCAATAGAACAACCAGTCAGAGACTCAGCTCTCTGCCCTGCCTGCGTCCTCTTCATTAGAACAACCAGTCAGAGCCTCAGCTCTCTGCCCGGCCTGCGTCCTCTTCAATAGAACAACCAGTCAGAGACTCAGCTCTCTGCTCTGCCTGCGTCCTCTTCAATAGAACAACCAGTCAGAGCCTCAGCTCTCTGCCCTGCCTGCGTCCTCTTCATTAGAACAACCAGTCAGAGCCTCAGCTCTCTGCCCTGCCTGCGTCCTCTTCATTAGAACAACCAGTCAGAGACTCAGCTCTCTGCCCTGCCTGCGTCCTGTTCAATAAAACAACCAGTCAGAGCCTCAGCTCTCTGCCCGGCCTGCGTCCTCTTCATTAGAACAACCAGTCAGAGCCTCAGCTCTCTGCCCTGCCTGCGTCCTCTTCATTAGAACAACCAGTCAGAGCCTCAGCTCTCTGCCCGGCCTGCGTCCTCTTCAATAGAACAACCAGTCAGAGCCTCAGCTCTCTGCCCTGCCTGCGTCCTCTTCATTAGAACAACCAGTCAGAGCCTCAGCTCTCTGCCTGGCCTGCGTCCTCTTCATTACAACAACCAGTCAGAGCCTCAGCTCTCTGCCCGGCCTGCGTCCTCTTCATTAGAACAACCAGTCAGAGCCTCAGCTCTCTGCCCTGCCTGCGTCCTCTTCATTACAACAACCAGTCAGAGCCTCAGCTCTCTGCCCTGCCTGCGTCCTCTTCATTAAAACAACCAGTCAGAGCCTCAGCTCTCTGCCCTGCCTGCGTCCTCTTCATTAGAACAACCAGTCAGAGCCTCAGCTCTCTGCCCTGCCTGCGTCCTCTTCAATAAAACAACCAGTCAGAGCCTCAGCTCTCTGCCCGGCCTGCGTCCTCTTCATTAGAACAACCAGTCAGAGCCTCAGCTCTCTGCCCGGCCTGCGTCCTCTTCATTAGAACAACCAGTCAGAGCCTCAGCTCTCTGCCCTGCCTGCATCCTCTTCATTAGAACAACCAGTCAGAGACTCAGCTCTCTGCCCTGCCTGCGTCCTCTTCAATAAAACAACCAGTCAGAGCCTCAGCTCTCTGCCCGGCCTGCGTCCTCTTCATTAGAACAACCAGTCAGAGCCTCAGCTCTCTGCCCTGCCTGCGTCCTCTTCATTAGAACAACCAGTCAGAGCCTCAGCTCTCTGCCCTGCCTGCGTCCTCTTCATTAGAACAACCAGTCAGAGCCTCAGCTCTCTGCCCTGCCTGCGTCCTCTTCATTAGAACAACCAGTCAGAGCCTCAGCTCTCTGCCCTGCCTGCGTCCTCTTCATTAGAACAACCAGTCAGAGCCTCAGCTCTCTGCCCTGCCTGCGTCCTCTTCATTAGAACAACCAGTCAGAGCCTCAGCTCTCTGCCCTGCCTGCGTCCTCTTCATTAGAACAACCAGTCAGAGCCTCAGCTCTCTGCCCTGCCTGCGTCCTCTTCATTAGAACAACCAGTCAGAGCCTCAGCTCTCTGCCCTGCCTGCGTCCTCTTCATTAGAACAACCAGTCAGAGCCTCAGCTCTCTGCCTGGCCCAGCTGTATCCTGTTGACCTGAGTCGAGGGCGCTTCATTAAAACAACCAGTGCTTTTTTAATAAACAACTAATTAGCTGTAGGCACAACGCAGTTCTACAGAGATGACAGTCAATGAACGTAATGTCTCCTATGGTTTAATTACTGTGTATTTCCGGTCATTATCAGATTAAACAGCCAGAACAACACTGAACCTCTGTTAGAGATTAAACAGTCAGAACAACACTGAACCTCTGTTAGAGATTAAACAGTCAGAACACTGAACCTATGTTAGAGATTAAACAGTCAGAACACTGAACCTCTGTTAGAGATTAAACAGTCAGAACACTGAACCCCTGTTAGAGATTAAACAGTCAGAACACTGAACCTCTGTTAGAGATTAAACAGTCAGAACACTGAACCCCTGTTAGAGATTAAACAGTCAGAACACTGAACCTCTGTTAGAGATTAAACAGCCAGAACACTGAACCTCTGTTAGAGATTAAACAGTCAGAACACTGAACCTCTGTTAGAGATTAAACAGTCAGATCACTGAACCTCTGTTAGAGATTAAACAGTCAGAACACTGAACCTCTGTTAGAGATTAAACAGTCAGAACACTGAACCTCTGTTAGAGATTAAACAGTCAGAACACTGAACCTCTGTTAGAGATTAAACAGCCAGAACACTGAACCCCTGTTAGAGATTAAACAGTCAGAACACTGAACCTCTGTTAGAGATTAAACAGTCAGAACACTGAACCCCTGTTAAAGATTAAACAGTCAGAACACTGAACCTCTGTTAGAGATTAAACAGTCAGATCACTGAACCTCTGTTAGAGATTAAATAGTCAGAACACTGAACCTCTGTTAGAGATTAAACAGTCAGAACACTGAACCTCTGTTAGAGATTAAACAGTCAGAACACTGAACCTCTGTTAGAGATTAAACAGTCAGAACAACACTGAACCTCTGTTAGAGATTAAACAGTCAGAACACTGAACCTCTGTTAGAGATTAAACAGTCAGAACAACACTGAACCTCTGTTAGAGATTAAACAGTCAGATCACTGAACCTCTGTTAGAGATTAAACAGTCAGAACACTGAACCTCTGTTAGAGATTAAACAGCCAGAACACTGAACCTCTGTTAGAGATTAAACAGTCAGAACACTGAACCTCTCTCCCTCTGTGTGTGTGTGTGTGTGTGTGTGTGTGTGTGTGTGTGTGTGTGTGTGTGTGTGTGTGTGTGTGTGTGTGTGAGACAGGCTTCTCCCTTAACTGGAAACCAGCAACACCAGGTTGATATTGAGCTGAGTCACACAGACTCCTCCTTTAGCTGGAAACAGCAACACCCAGAGACATGACTCTGATGACATGACAAGACAAATCCCTGCCCAGGAGAAATCATTCTGAATGGGACACAGTGAAGTACATGTTCTGTAGCTTACACTTTCCATTGTACCATACCATTTCTTTCCCTCAACACATCTCCATTCATTTACGTTATGTACTTTAAATATTCATCCTCCACTATTTGTTTTGTTTTCTACTGGCAGAATAGATAGTGGAATGAAATAGCCCAGTTAAACCAGGAAGTTGTCTCTCTCTCTCTCGGAAGGCAGGAAGCAGCGTGGGCTGGCCAGTCTCTCTGTGTCACCGCCTGCGTCACATGCCAGAGGGGGTTCTCCAGTGACGATAAGGCTGCGTAGCGGAGCAGTCTGCCACAGACAAGGGGAAGAAAGACCGTGGCTGGTACGGACGGTGCTGTCTGGCTACAATAGAGACAAAAGCGAGCGGTCTGTTCGAGCATAAAGCGCAACGGTGTCTCTTGGATTATACATCGTTACTCTAATGGTGATCTGATACCTGGGTTATTGGTGAGTAGCGACGCTGTTGGTTATTTAATACCGTTCTGGGTCATTTACGTTGTAAAAGCTTCGGGGTGGAGACATATAAATAGTTTGGATATTCTATGTTCTATGTTCTATGTCACTGTAGTAGAAACGGCAGTGGCGCTAATCATTTTCCTCACGATATGTTGGTTACATTGTTGCAGACCCAGACATTATAGACAAAACTGTTGTATTTAAATGTTGACGGTAGGGTATATAATGAACTGGTTCATTTAGTTGACGGTCGCTATTTGTATAAATCTAACGTTTCTTCTCAGCAGAGTTGGTCTATTACTACTTTTGTTATGTTGTAAGCAAGTTTTTGTCGGTGTTTTGGCTTTTAATAAACCAAGTGATTGTAACGTGTTGCGTGCAGCACCGGTGAGGACAATACATTGGATATTGTTTTCTGCTGAATATGACTAGATTTCATCAACTAGGCTGAGGATTTTATAATGACATGCCAATGTCCATGCACATGCTAGGCTATTATATGGCTATTATAGGCTAGTTGATTTAGGTGATGTTGTAGTTTTAATTCTGGGTTTCCTACAATGTGTTGAATACATGTATTCAGTAGTTCGCCTCCAGTGGTGCCGAGCGTCTCTGTAAAGCCCAAATCAAAGGTGTTCACGGCTGGAATTAAAAATACAAGGTAGTGAAACGTACTTCTCCCCGCGTCAACGCCATCAAAAGCGTCAATTTATCCGCTCACTTTATTAAGCCAATCAATGCTGGTAAAGTGAGCAAATAAATAGCCAGAAAATAGTCTGTCTGGCATTATGACGGGTAGTTACGTGTGTATTTAGTGTACCGTTTAGCTGCCAGTGTCAATAATACATGTCATATTTCAAATCTTATTTCAAAACATGAACTTGATGCCTGCCTTTGTTGAATTGGAGACCTGGCCTGTAGTCTGGGCCGGATACAGCCGAGGAACTCCGTAGAAAGAATGAGACGGATTCTTTCTAAACTCTTATTAGCTCCAACTCTCCTCACATTCTTCAGCCAACAGAGCAGGAGGCAGGTACAGTTTCTCCTGTCGGACAACATAACAGATACAACGGTATTGTAGAATCTCATGAGGATTACATTGGAGGACGCTGTGTATGTGAATTGAACTCTCTACTGTCGCTCGGCAAGTTTTGACCCCCGTTGACGGCGTCTTTCCGCTGTGATTTCGGGTTAACCGGAGCGACTCCTGAAGGCAGCCACTACGGCGTCAGCTGTCCTCTCACAGTTGATGGAAGTGTTGTCATAGAAATGATTATTCATCACACGGAGGAATGATCGGGTCAACATGGGGAAGCTGACCACGGATAATCAGACGTGACATAATGATTGACTGCCATATCAGAAATGAGTCTGCTCTATTCAAATGAAATGGCCCATGTGTGTTGATTGCATTGTTATTGAAATAGGCATTGATTCTGTATTGGGCTATTTGATCGTACATGATTGATTGGTTGATTGACGTATCAGACCATTAATCAGGGGCATTCATATGCCACTTGGCTCAAAGGAATCCCTTTCATTGTCCAATCTCTGTCTGATTAGCTGAAAATCACCTAAAGCTCGTTAGTTAATAACTAACTAGAAGATTGGTTATTCTGCGTTGGAGCAACACCATGTTTAGAAGACAAACAAATCATGCGTTTTTATGTTGTCTGGAAAGCCTTGGCTATTTTCAATGCATGTTTTTGGATAGTAATATTTCGATGAGTGGAATGTATCACTGTATTTTGCTCAGCAGTTGTTGTGGTGTGTGTAGTCGGCTATAGCCTAGTCGTCTCCAGTCGTCTCGTCATGGAGCGGTTCTCTAGCAGCTCAATGATCCTTTGTTTACAGCCAGACCGCGGCACGGAGTCTGAGCTTCTATTCCACCGGGGAAACTTTCTTTTGAATGATATTTTGTTTGTCATGTCCTCATGATTATTATTTGTATTAATCTTGTCAGTTGGCCTTTTCATTGTGACTAAGGCAGTTCCTCTTTTGGTATTTTACTGAGCATCTAAAACGGAATTATTGATTTAATCATAATGGTTAACCTCTACAGGATCATAATGGTTAAACTCTACGGGATTGGTGTCCCCTGGCGGCTAATGTGATTAGCATGAGTTTGTAACAAAAAAATGTCCCAGGACATAGAAATATCTGATGTGGGAAGAAAGATGAACAAGAATTTAAGCTAACTGCCCTGTCCAATTTACAGTGAAAGAATACCATGCTATTGTTTGAGGAGAGTGCACAGTTATGGACTTGAACATGTATTAATAAACCAATTAGGCACATTTGGGCAGTCTTTATACAACATTTTGAACAGATATGCAATGGTTCTTTGGATCAGTCTAAAACTTTGCACATACACTGCTGCCACCCAGTGGCCAAAATCTAAATTGCGCCTGGGCTGGAATAATACATTATGGCCTTTGTCTTGCATTTCAAAGATGACTGTACAAAAAACAAATGTTTTTTTTCCTCTTTATTTTCTTCTACCAGATCTAATGTGTTATATTCTCTTACATTCATTTCACATCTACACAAACTAAAAAGTGTTTTATTTCAAATGGTATCAAGAATATGCATATTCTTGCTTCAGGTCCTGAGCTACAGATTTGGGTCATTTTAGGTAGAAATGTGGGGGAAAAGGGTCTGATCCTTCAGATTAATAACCATGCAGCATAATTACAGTTCAGGGATAAATATATTTTACATTTTATTTTAATTTATTTTAATTGTGATAATCAACAAGTATCATATTTTCTCAGACAGCTTGTGTTTTGAATGTGGCTTGCTATGAAATGAAACGTGTTCCGTATGTTGAAACGTATTCTCTAATTCACACGTTGCATTAGAGGACATATGATATTTTGGCAGCTCTTCCACAGTGGGAGTCATCCTCGTTTCCTTTCTTACCTAGGCTGTGTCCCAACTGGTGCCCTTTGTAGTACCCTACCCCATAGTGGCCCTTACATGTCCAGATCTTCCTAATGAACTAACCTATAGCGGTCGGGGGTGCTGCAGGAACCAGGAAATCCGAGACAGACACGGAGACAGTATATAGATTATTTTAAATAGCCACTTCCTGTGCACTGCGGCACATGTTTCACAACCACAGGAAACTGTTTAACTGACAGACACAGCTCCTCAGCTGGGAGAGAGACAGCCTGTCTGTCTCCTGTGAATGTTGTTGGTCCCGGCTTTGTCTCCGGACAGGCAGACAGGGGGGAGTGGGGTGGGATTGTGGGGTGGGGCGTGCTGTCCCTCTGTGTGAGAGGAGGGTGGTGTCTGACCGTCTGACCACACACAGAGCAGACTCCTGTCTCCAGGGAGTTAATAAGAGTTGATGAACAGAAGCTGGTGTCTGGTTTATTATCCCTACCACAGCAGATAGCAGAACTAAGGTGTGAGAACTAACAGTCTTTCTCTTCTTCTTCGTTTCCTCGTCCCTGGGCTGAGTTCGGCTTCTGGAAATGTTTCAGACACTCAATTAAAAATCAAATCCTACCGATTTGATATGCATCTGCAGTTGTTATCTCAGTGTATAAATATTATCATTGACTTTAAATAGACGTGTGGTGAAACAGCTTAGAGCAGCGGCAGGAGTCATCAGACATCAGTGAAGCGGTGACATATAAAGTGTTTGACTGGAAACCTCTTGCAGGCATTCTTGGCTCCATTGTGCTACACAGGTCTAGGGTTTGTCTAATGGACAGAGTTCTCAAGTGTCCTGTAGACTGCACCACACTACCTTGTCCTGTAGACTGCACCACGCTACCTTGTCCCGTAGACTGCACCACGCTACCTTGTCCTGTAGACTGCACCACACTACCTTGTCCTGTAGACTGCACCACACTACCTTGTCCTGTAGACTGCACCACGCTACCTTGTCCTGTAGACTGCACCACACTACCTTGTCCTGTAGACTGCACCACACTACCTTGTCTTGTAGACTGCACCACACTACCTTGTCCTGTAGACTGCACCACACTACCTTGTCCTGTAGACTGCACCACACTACCTTGTCCTGTAGACTGCACCACACTACCTTGTCCTGTAGACTGCACCACACTACCTTGTCCTGTAGACTGCACCACACTACCTTGTCCTGTAGACTGCACCACACTACCTTGTCCTGTAGACTGCACCACACTACCTTGTCTTGTAGACTGCACCACACTACCTTGTCCTGTAGACTGCACCACACTACCTTGTCCTGTAGACTGCACCACGCTACCTTGTCCTGTAGACTGCACCACGCTACCTTGTCCTGTAGACTGCACCACGCTACCTTGTCCTGTAGACTGCACCACACTACCTTGTCCTGTAGACTGCACCACGCTACCTTGTCTTGTAGACTGCACCACGCTACCTTGTCTTGTAGACTGCACCACGCTACCTTGTCCCGTAGACTGCACCACGCTACCTTGTCCTGTAGACTGCACCACGCTACCTTGTCCTGTAGACTGCACCACGCTACCTTGTCCTGTAGACTGCACCACGCTACCTTGTCTTGTAGACTGCACCACGCTACCTTGTCCTGTAGACTACACCACGCTACCTTGTCCTGTAGACTACACCACGCTACCTTGTCCTGTAGACTGCACCACGCTACCTTGTCTTGTAGACTGCACCACGCTACCTTGTCTTGTAGACTGCACCACGCTACCTTGTCTTGTAGACTGCACCACACTACCTTGTCTTGTAGACTGCACCACACTACCTTGTCCTGTAGACTGCACCACACTACCTTGTCCTGTAGACTGCACCACACTACCTTGTCCTGTAGACTGCACCACACTACCTTGTCCTGTAGACTGCACCACACTACCTTGTCCTGTAGACTGCACCACACTACCTTGTCTTGTAGACTGCACCACACTACCTTGTCCTGTAGACTGCACCACACTACCTTGTCTTGTAGACTGCACCACACTACCTTGTCCTGTAGACTGCACCACCCTACCTTGTCTTGTAGACTGCACCACACTACCTTGTCTTGTAGACTGCACCACACTACCTTGTCTTGTAGACTGCACCACACTACCTTGTCCTGTAGACTGCACTCTCTCTCCTCCCCCCTCTATCTCCCCCCTCCCCCCTCTCTCTCCCTCCTCCCCCCTCTCTCTCCCTCCTCCCCCCCCCTCTGTCTCCCTCCTGATTATGGCGGCGTTTAGTGGTGTTGGAAACCCAGTGGTGTGGACCTCTTAGTCAGGGGACTACAGACAGTACCTCTAGGACGGTTACAGCTCTATGATTATGACCTCTTAGTCAGGGGACTACAGACAGTACCTCTAGGACGGTTACAGCTCTACGATTATGACCTCTTAGTCAGGGGACGACAGACAGTACCTCTAGGACGGTTACAGCTCTACGATTATGACCTCTTAGTCAGGGGACGACAGACAGTATCTCTCGGATGTTGTCTTGCCTCCTTCAGAAACTACACCTCCAGAACGTGCTCAGTTCAGACTCCGAGGTGTCGGCCTCCTGACCTTTGAGTTTTGTCTTCATGTTGTCACATTGAACACTCCTTCTAAATGTCTCATACCTCATCATCCCTGCTAGTGACTCAGGCCCTTTTATGTAGTAGTTGTTGCAGTGCTGACGACGTGTAATCCAGCCAGATAACAGTCATGTAGGTAGGGGTGAAGTGACTATGTATAGATAATAAACAGAGAGTAGCAGCAGTGTACATGTAGGTAGGGGTAAAGTGACTATGTATAGATAATAAACAGACAGTAACAGCAGTGTACATGTAGGTAGGGGTAAAGTGACTGTATAGATAATAAACAGAGAGTAGCAGCAGTGTACATGTAGGTAGGGGTGAAGTGACTGTATAGATAATACAGAGTAGCAGCAGTGTACAGTGGGGTGGCCATTTTATTAATTGTTCAGCAGTCTCATGGCTTGGGGGTAGAAGCTGTTAAGGAGCCTTTTGGTCCTAGACTTGGCGCTCCGGTACCGCTTGCCGTGCAGTAGCAGAGAGAACAGTCTATAACTGGGGTTGCTGGAGTCTCTGACAATTTTATGGTCTTTCCTCTGACACCGCCTATTATATAGGTCCTGGATGGCAGGAAGCTTGGCCCCAGTTATTTACTGGGCCGTTCGCAGTGCCCTCTGTAGCGCCTCTATAGCACGAGGCGTGTTCTGCTGGGCCACACAGAACACACAAATAGCTTGTACTCAGAGCAGAGACCATTTCACTCAGACATCTATGGTTGTAGCAAGGCCAGCCTTTTAGGCCTATGCTCTGATTTCAGAGCATAAGCCCATGAGCACCACCAGGGGTTATTCTATTAGCCTAAGGATATTAGTCATAGTATGATAATCAGATGATATGATGATAGTTTGTGTTTAACGTGAGCGTAGTAATAATACTATTGACCCATCACCGTGATCACGTCTGCTGAAATCACAACACACTGCAGTTGTGACATGTTGATTTAGCCAATTATGCTAATTGAAAAACATTCTAATATGTTAACCCCTCCCCCTCTCCCTGTGTTCCTCAGATCAGCTCCATGCTAGTTAGCACCATGCTAATAACCCTGTCTCCTCTCCCAGTTTTCCTCAGATCAGGTCCATGCTAGCTAGCACCATGCTAATAACCCTGTCTCCTCTCCCTGTGTTCCTCAGATCAGCTCCATGCTAGCTAGCCCCATGCTAATAACCCTGTCTCCTCTCCCTGTGTTTCTCAGATCAGGTCCATGCTAGCTAGCACCATGCTAATAACCCTGTCTCCTCTCCCTGTGTTTCTCAGATCAGGTCCATGCTAGCTAGAGCCATGAGCGGTCTACTGAAGAGGAAGTATGAGGAGGTCTATGATGAGGACCAGTGCTACTCCTCTTCCTCCTCCCTGTCCTCCTCAGCCTACTCCGGGTGGGACTCGGAGGGCGAGAGCTGCTACTCAGACACCCTTGACTCAACACCCAGCAACCCTGGCTCTCCAGACACACATGGCAACAGTGAGTATCTAATCTACTTCCTCAGGCTTCACTATGTCATGATCATGTCTGATAGTGGATGTTATGCTGGTGGTGCCTGCAGCTCATTAAAACAGACTTACTGCCTCACACAGAGCAGCTCATTAAAACAGACTTACTGCCTCTCACAGAGCAGCTCATTAAAACAGACTTACTGCCTCACACAGAGCAGCTCATTAAAACAGACTTACTGCCTCACACAGAGCAGCTCATTAAAACAGGCTTACTGCCTCACACAGAGCAGCTCATTAAAACAGGCTTACTGCCTCACACAGAGCAGCTCATTAAAACAGGCTTACTGCCTCACACAGAGCAGCTCATTAAAACAGACTTACTGCCTCACACAGAGCAGTTCATTAAAACAGACTTACTGCCTCACACAGAGCAGCTCATTAAAACAGACTTACTGCCTCACACAGAGCAGCTCATTAAAACAGGCTTACTGCCTCACACAGAGCAGCTCATTAAAACAGACTTACTGCCTCACACAGAGCAGCTCATTAAAACAGACTTACTGCCTCACACAGAGCAGCTCATTAAAACAGACGTACTGCCTCACACAGAGCAGCTCATTAAAACAGACGTACTGCCTCACACAGAGCAGCTCATTAAAACAGACTTACTGCCTCACACAGAGCAGCTCATTAAAACAGACTTACTGCCTCACACAGAGCAGCTCATTAAAACAGGCTTTCTGCCTCACACAGAGCAGCTCATTAAAGCAGGCTTACTGCCTCACACAGAGCAGCTCATTAAAACATATGTCTGTCTGTCAGTCTGAATACCTTTATATTCCAGGCCCTGGTTTTGGGTCAGTGGAGGGTTGGCCAGAAGGGCAAACGGTTGTTAGGGTTCCCAGGATGGCAGGGCAGGGAGCCAGAGAGCGAGCAGGATGGCAGATGGCCAGGCAGAGAGAACACACAGAGCCTTGTCTGGGCCCTAGGCACACACCCAGCACAGGTGCTGCCTGTCTGGAAGAGACTGGGGAGGGAGGAGAGAGAGGAGTGCTGCCTGCCTGGAAGAGACTGGGGAGGGAGGAGAGGGAGGAGTGCTGCCTGCCTGGAAGAGACTGGGGAGGGAGGAGAGAGAAGAGTGCTGCCTGCCTGGAAGAGACTGGGGAGGGAGGAGAGGGAGGAGTGCTGCCTGTCTGGAAGAGACAGGAGAGGGAGGAGTGCTGCCTGTCTGGAAGAGACTGGGGAGGGAGGAGAGAGAGGAGTGCTGCCTGCCTGGAAGAGACTGGGGAGGGAGGAGTGCTGCCTGTCTGGAAGAGACTGGGGAGGGAGGAGAGAGAGGAGTGCTGCCTGTCTGGAAGAGACAGGAGAGGGAGGAGTGCTGCCTGTCTGGAAGAGACTGGGGAGGGAGGAGAGGGAGGGGAAGGCATGTTGGAGCATGAGATGAAGGGTGATACTTTGTTAATCCAAAGGAGATAGTTGAACACCATTTTGAACTGGTAGTATAACAGACCTTCAGAGTCAGAGTGGAGAGTTTGTCCTCCTGTTGTTATCAGGTGGATGGATGTCACACTGAAACAGGCTCTGTCTGTGCTGCAAATGGCACCCTTTAGACCAGGGCCAATAGGGTGCCTTTAGACCAGGGCCAATAGGGTGCCTTTAGACCAGGGCCAATAGTGTGCCTTTAGACCAGGGCCAATAGGGTGCCTTTAGACCAGGGCCAATAGGGTGCCTTTAGACCAGGGCCAATAGGGTGCCTTTAGACCAGGGCCAATAGGGTGCCTTTAGACCAGGGCCAATAGGGTGCCTTTAGACCAGGGCCAATAGGGTGCCTTTAGACCAGGGCCAATAGGGTGCCTTTAGACCAGGGCCAATAGGGTGCCTTTAGACCAGGGCCAATAGGGTGCCTTTAGACCAGGGCCAATAGGGTGCAATTAGACCAGGGCCAATAGGGTGCCTTTAGACCAGGGCCAATAGGGTGCAATTAGACCAGGGCCAATAGGGTGCAATTAGACCAGGGCCAATAGGGTGCAATTAGACCAGGGCCAATAGGGTGCAATTAGACCAGGGCCAATAGGGTGCCTTTAGACCAGGGCCAATAGGGTGCCTTTAGACCAGGGCCAATAGGGTGCCTTTAGACCAGGGCCAATAGGGTGCCTTTAGACCAGGGCCAATAGGGTGCCTTTAGACCAGGGCCAATAGGGTGCAATTAGACCAGGGCCAATAGGGTGCAATTAGACCAGGGCCAATAGGGTGCCTTTAGACCAGGGCCAATAGGGTGCCTTTAGACCAGGGCCAATAGTGTGCCTTTAGACCAGGGCCAATAGGGTGCCTTTAGACCAGGGCCAATAGGGTGCCTTTAGACCAGGGCCAATAGGGTGCCTTTAGACCAGGGCCAATAGGGTGCCTTTAGACCAGGGCCAATAGGGTGCCTTTAGACCAGGGCCAATAGGGTGCCTTTAGACCAGGGCCAATAGGGTGCCTTTAGACCAGGGCCAATAGGGTGCCTTTAGACCAGGGCCAATAGGGTGCCTTTAGACCAGGGCCAATAGGGTGCAATTAGACCAGGGCCAATAGGGTGCCTTTAGACCAGGGCCAATAGGGTGCAATTAGACCAGGGCCAATAGGGTGCAATTAGACCAGGGCCAATAGGGTGCAATTAGACCAGGGCCAATAGGGTGCAATTAGACCAGGGCCAATAGGGTGCCTTTAGACCAGGGCCAATAGGGTGCCTTTAGACCAGGGCCAATAGGGTGCCTTTAGACCAGGGCCAATAGGGTGCCTTTAGACCAGGGCCAATAGGGTGCCTTTAGACCAGGGCCAATAGGGTGCAATTAGACCAGGGCCAATAGGGTATAGGTTGCTCTTAGACCAGGGCCAATAGGGTGATCTGCTCTGTGGTGGCTACAGACGGCAGCACCATCTCCTATTTCCTGCTGGGTCAGAGGTCAGGGGTCAGGGTTAGGTGAGGACAGGTTGAGGCCCAGCCACAGGTCCTCATACTGGGTTAGGGTCAGGGGTCAGGGTTAGGTGAGGACAGGTTGAGGCCCAGCCACAGGTCCTCATACTGGGGTCAGGGTCAGGGGTCAGGGTTAGGTGAGGACAGGTTGAGGCCCAGCCACAGGTCCTCATACTGGGGTCAGGGTCAGGGGTCAGGGTTAGGTGAGGACAGGTTGAGGCCCAGCCACAGGTCCTCATACTGGGTTAGGGTCAGGGGTCAGGGTTAGGTGAGGACAGGTTGAGGCCCAGCCACAGGTCCTCATACTGGGGTCAGGGTCAGGGGTCAGGGTTAGGTGAGGACAGGTTGAGGCCCAGCCACAGGTCCTCATACTGGGTTAGGGTCAGGGGTCAGGGTTAGGTGAGGACAGGTTGAGGCCCAGCCACAGGTCCTCATACTGGGTTAGGGTCAGGGGTCAGGGTTAGGTGAGGACAGGTTGAGGCCCAGCCACAGGTCCTCATACTGGGGTTAGGGTTAGGGCAGGGGTCAGGGTTAGGTGAGGACAGGTTGAGGCCCAGCCACAGGTCCTCATACTGGGGTTAGGGTTAGGGTCAGGGGTCAGGGTTAGGTGAGGACAGGTTGAGGCCCAGCCACAGGTCCTCATACTGGGTTAGGGTCAGGGGTCAGGGTCAGGTGAGGACAGGTTGAGGCCCAGCCACAGGTCCTCATACTGGGGTTAGACATCTCCCCCTGTCCTGGGTCCTTTCTGGTTCTCTCCTTCTCACTTTTGGTCTTTAATCCAATCACATTTCATTTGTCACATTCTTTGTAAACAACAGGTGTAGACTAACAGTGAATGATTACTGACGGGCCCTTCCTATACCCTCCCTCCGTCCCCCCTTCACCCTCCCCCCCCCCCCCCCCCCAGCTCCCCCCCCCCCCCATCCTCCCGAGGTCTCCTAAATATCTGTGACTAGGTGGAAGGCTTATGACTAAAGTGTCTTATCTGATTTATGCTACCATCTAGTGGCAGTAGAAGGCAGTGCAGTTACTTTGACAAACTGCAATTCCCTTAATGTCTCTTGTTCTTGAAAGCTCTTATTAAGTAATGACCAGTGATAACACCAACTCTCTCTCTCTCTCTCTCTAGCCAAGTCCATCCCGAAGAAGGCTAAGCGTGAACGGCTAGTGCGGGGCAACGTGACCTTTGACACGGTGACAGTGTTTCTCTTCCCGCGGTGCCAGGGCTTCAGCAGCGTGCCCAGTAGAGGGGGCTGTTCCCTGGGCATGATGCAGCGCCACAGCGCCCTCCACAGGTACACCCTGGAAGAGTACGCTGTGGAGCAACGCATCCTCCGAGAGGAGAAACTCCTCAACCGCCTCCGAGAGGAGAAACTAGACGCTCTGAAACAGAAAGTGAGCCCTGGGACACACACACACACACACACACACACACTCACACTCACACTCACACACACACAGGTCCCATATGTGGATTAGCTAGTTATGAAGCTAATATGCAGCAGTGTCTGCTGGTGGAAGGTTTTATTCCTGGTAGTGTAAAGGTTTTATTCCTGGTAGTGTAAAGGTTTTATTCCTGGTAGTGTAAAGGTTATATTCCTGGTAGTGTAAAGGTTTGAGTTCTATAACAAGGGGTATTCTAGCTCTCTTTTCTAGAGAAAACCCACACCCACACATGCATCACAATTATCCTAACCCCCCCCGTCTCTCCCTCCCAGCTGACCAAGGGAGGCACAGTGGAGTCAGAGGAGGCTGACCGCCTCACCGTCGAAGACATCCCAGAGGACGAGCTGGACATTAGCAGCTGTAACCTAGACGACGTCTCCTTCCTCCACCCCTACCCCTCCAAGAGGAGACAAGCCCTGCTGAAGGCTGCGGGGGTGAAGATCGATAAGGAGGAGAAGAGGAAGCTCCAGCAGCTGAGAGTGTCCAGGGAGGACTGTGGCTGTGACTGTCAGGGCTTCTGTGAGCCAGAGACCTGCGCCTGCAGCCTGGCAGGCATCAAGTGTCAGGTAAGACACTCACATATCATTTCTTCAACTTCAATGTTAACAGTAAACTGTAAATACTTTATATTCCTAACAATATGAGCAGTGGTTAGTTGTCCACTGTACTACAATATTCTGATCCCTCCGTGACAAAGCAGAACCTGATTTTGAACGTCCTCTTCTCTCCCCAGATGGACCACTCGTCATTTCCCTGCGGCTGCACTAAGGATGGTTGCGGTAACCTGGACGGCCGTATAGAGTTCAACTCTAGCCGGGTTCAGACCCACTACATCCACACCATCATGAAGCTAGAGCTGGAGAAGAGACTGGAGGAGACGTCTGGACCAGAGGAAGAGGACCTGGGAGAGACCGCCCCAGCCCACGCCCACAACCCCCTGTCCGACCTCCCCTCCATCCCAGATGGCCCCTCCTTCTACTTCAGCTCAGAGCTGGCGGCGGTCGGGGAGAACAGCTGTAGCAGCGACATGACAGACTCCTCTGTCTCCTCGGGGGGGAGTGAGGACTCAGAGGAAGGGGCGGGTTTAGGCCGGGAGGACGATGCGGATGAAAACGGACAGCGCCGCGTCCTCAGCTTCAGCGACAACGACTATAACGTAAATAACTACGTTGTTAATGACAACCGCTGTTGCCCCAAGCAATGGCTACAGCAGCAGAAGCAGGCGTCGTCCATGACGACAACAGCCTGGATGTTGGCAGGGTTTAGCACGGCAGACTTCCCAGAGGAGAATGACAATCTAGAGGCGCACACAGACAACCGGGCCATGGCCATATCACCAGGGATAGATGATAACGCTAACCTAGGCAACGGTCTGTTCCACCACCACAGCAGCTGCAGTATCTCTAACCCCCCATCCCCCTCCGTAGACTTCCCCAACGCCCCATCCCCCTCCGTAGACTTCCCCAACGCCCCATCCCCCTCCGTAGACTTCCCCAACGCCCCATCCCCCTCCGTAGACTTCCCCAACGCCCCATCCCCCTCCGTAGACTTCCCCAACGCCCCATCCCCCTCCGTAGACTTCCCCAACGCCCCATCCCCCTCCGTAGACTTCCCCAACGCCCCATCCCCCTCCGTAGACTTCCCCAACGCCCCATCCCCCTCCGTAGACTTCCCCAACGCCCCATCCCCCTCCGTAGACTTCCCCAACGCCCCATCCCCCTCCGTAGACTTCCCCAACGCCCCATCTCCCTCCGTAGACTTCCCCAACCCCCCATCCCCCTCCGTAGACTGCCCCAACACCCCATCCCCCTCAGTAGACGGCACCGCTGCCAGCTACATGGACCTCAGCCTGTCCTCAGAGTCTGACCTGGAGTTCTTTGATGGTTTCTGTCTGGGTCCTTCCTCCCTCTACAACTCCCTAACAGAGTACCAACACATGGACAACTTCTTTCACTTCCAGTTGCCTAGTTACCCCAGCAGCCAATCACAGGCCAGCGACCCCGGGACCTGCCCCCTGGAGTCTCTGATTGGTCTGTCAGAATCTGACCCAGAACCCCCTGCAACGTTCACAGACAATCAGCTGTTGGAAGAAGCCGTCAGGGGTTAACTATCGGGACCTGAACCGCCAACTGTTTTCTGGACTATGTAGGGAATTAGGGGGGATGGGGGTCAGTGTAAACAGACTTCTGTTGGAAGAAGCTGTGATTTCTCTCTTGCCTTCTAAATGTTAGCAAAGCAGTTGGTAATTATCGCTATGAAATGGCAGCTAACGTTTCACTTGGTAATTATCGCTATATGAAATGGCAGCTAACGTTTCACTTGGTAATTATCGCTATATGAAATGGCAGCTAACATTTCATAAAAGTGAGATTAAAATAAGTCATTTTCTACTTTGTAGAATAATAGTGAAGACATCAAAACTCTGAAATAACACGTGTTGGGTTTTATATATCGCTAAATGTCAACCTCCGAAACTAAGAATAGTACAGCTGGGTATTAATGAATACTCTGAGAAACCAAAAATGGTATTCAAAACACCTATAACTTTTATCTATATATTATTATTTTAATGTATTTCTTTTATGATTTTCTATTTATTTTCAGATGAAAAACCCACTAAAGCTGTGCTGAAGCAGCACTGATTTGATATTTATAACCTGGAAGTGCAATATGTGTCCCAAACCCTATTCCCTATATACTGTAGTACCCTATGGGCTCTGGTCTAAAGTAGTGCACTATATAGAGGATAGGGTGCCATTTGGAACTGAATCCGTATTAGACATGGTCAGCAATATGGGATTATATAAAAGACCATTGGGAAAGTATTTAATATCTGTTCTCTTATTGGTTAAACAACATTTTGGTAACATTATTTTAGTAGTTTGATCTAATTTCTTACATGTTGGGCAATAAGAGAGAGGTGGTGTTTACTCAGGAGGGCTATGGCCCAATCCCAAATCAATCCCTAAACCCTACGCCATTGTGGAGATCTGAGGTGATTTGATTGGTATAAGCAATATAATGACACTTCCACCTAGCTTATCAGTGCAAAGGGGGAGCTATTACCATATTGACTGCCCCTGTCAAATCCAATCAACTCTCCACACGTGTGTAGGGTTGAGGGGTCGATTCGGCCAACGTCTAGCCATCTCTACTAGGCCAACGTCTAGCCATCTCTACTAGGCCAACGTCTAGCCATCTCTACTAGGCCAACGTCTAGCCATCTCTACTAGGCCAGCAGCACAGTGCTTCTGTTTGAGCTGTATTGTGTAACCTTCCTATTTTAAAAATCAAAATGTAGAGTTCTGGGTCTGCTGTAGATACTGCTATCTATAATGTTACCATAGAGAATCACTCTATTTTATAAATCATTTGTGTAGATTGAAAGAAAGAATTCTAAATCTGTGTCACTGAAATTATTTTATTAAGAAAATGCAAATTGCGTATTTTTTTTTATTTTTAATATTGAAACCTTTGTAATAGATAAATGTAGACGTATTATGAAAGCTTTTTCTCTCCAGTATTTTCCATTGGACTATGAAATGCCACTAAAACAAAATTAATTAGAAAAATATCCATATGATCGTTGTGACTGAGACGACATGATATTTTTATGGGTAAAAACGTCATATATTTATGCAGAAAGACTCAGAAGTTGTGTGTTTACCTCCATTAAGTCCTCAAGCAGACCTTTTTGAACAAAATAACGGCCTGGATGCTGTGATGAAGATACGGAACTAGTAGAGCTGATCTGTCTCTACAGCCGGCCCCGTTCACACCGTCTGTTTACGATCTGATTTGGGTATACTTTAAAACGCTGCATAATGTATTCTTCTGCTATCTGCCTTCATTTGCTTACGTTGACATCATCTCATTGAAGAAAAAAAAACCAAGGCCACCAACAGAACACAGCTTCTCTGGTGTAAATGCATTAATCTAAGTAAAGACATGGCAACAATGGGCATTTATTACATTCTTGAATGGAGAGCAAACCAGAGCAGTTTGATTTTTCCCTTTCATTGTCCCTCTCTAACTGACCGTTTTTAAAAAGCTGTTCATTTCATCCAAGTCCCTTTTTGGACAGTTTGTCCCTTTTTGAAAATAAAACTTTTTCTTAAATGCTTGACTTTGTTTGTTCATCTTAGACTCTATTCCCATTTTGTTCTTCTTCTTTAGTGTTTGACCCCGTCAGATTTGTATTCCTTCACCGTAGCTTGGCTTTTCTACTTACTAAATAAACTAAAGTACAAATAAAAAAAAGTAACAATGAAATAACAATGTGGAGGCTATATACAGGGTGTTACGGTACAGAGTCAATGTGGAGGCTATATACAGGGTGTTACGGTACAGAGTCAATGTGGAGGCTATATACAGGGTGTTACGGTACACATGAGTGAACAGGGAGTACAGGAGGGGACTGACCACGCACCCCTGACGGGCCCCCTTGTTGAGGATCAGCGTGTTTTGCCTACCCTTACCACCTGGGGACAGCCCGTAAGGAAGTCCAGGATCCAGTTGCAGAGGGAGGTGTTAAGTCCCGGGGTCCTTATCTTATTGATGAGCTTGGAGGGGACAATGATGTTGAACGCTGAGCTGTAGTCAATGAATAGCATTCTCACATAGGTGTTCCTCTTGTCCAGGTGGGAAAGGGCAGTGTGGAGTGCAATAGAGATCACATCATCTGTGGATCTGTTGGGGCGGTATGCAAATTGGAGTGGGTCTAGGGTTTCCGGGATGATGGTGTTGATGTGAGCCATGACCAGCCTTTCAAAACTTCATGGCTACAGACGTGAATTATCTGTAAGGTCCTTTAGACGAGCAGTGAATTCCAACACAGATTCAACCACAAAGACCAGGGAGGTTTTCTAATGCCTCGCAAAGAAGGGCACCTATTGGTAGATGGGTAAAATAAAATGGAATATCCCTTTGAGCATAGTAGCTCCACAATATTAACCTAATTGACCGAGTGAAAAGAAGGAAGCCTGTACAGAATACAAATATTCCAAAACATGCATCCTGTTTGCAACAAGTCACTAAAGTTATTTTGCAAAAACTGTTTGTCCTGAATACAAAGGACCACTGCCCATATGTTCAAGCATAGTGGTGGCTGCATCATGTTATGGGTATGCTTGTCATCGTTAAGGAATGGGGAGTTTAAAAAAAAGAAACTGAATGTAGCTAATCACAGGCAAAATCCTAGAGGAAAACCTGGTTCAGTCCGCTTTCCACCAGACACTGGGAGATGAATTCACCTTTCAGCAGGACAATAACCTAAAACACTAAACCTCTTAGAGATTTACCCAGAAAGACTCTCAGCTGTAATCGCTGCCAAATCTCCTTCTACAACTTGACTCAGGTGTGAATATTTATGTAAATTAGATATGAATTTCTGTTTTCACTTTATTATGGGGTATTGTGTGTAGATGGAAGAGAATATATATATATTTTTTAATCCATTCTGAATCCGGGCTGTAACACAACAAAATGTGGAATAAGTTAAGGGCTATGAATACCTTCTGAAGGCCCTAGTATGTGGAGACGTGGAGTATATCCACCGGGGAAACGTCTGAATCGACTTGCCTGTATGTTTTCTTTGTATTTTTTTTTATAACCTTCTGGAATTTGTGTCTGGTTTATCGTCTCCACGGTGAAGACGAAGAGAGAGAGAGAAACCTAAGCATGACAACCACAACCAACAACAGACATGACTGATCCAGGCTGTGATATATGGCCCTGGCTTTGCCTTTGGTGTCTGGGAACATTCTTTGCTCAAGGATGTCGTGTCGCCTACTCTCTAACGATTAGAAACCCTGCAAACCATTAAATTGGTTCACGTGTTGGAGAATAAAGAATCGGTGTGTTTATGACTACAAACGGCATGTCACTTGTTTTGGTAGATATGTTGGATTCCTGTGGTTTATTAATCAGTTAAATGACCACTTGAAGACCAGTGTAACAGTACCGTCATTAAAAACAGTTTACCAAGAGTGGCGTCCCTCTGCCGCTGTGAAACAGACGTGCTTACTATACAATAGTGACTACTGAATGGGGTTCTAGGAGATCGCTAGAGAATGTCTGATATATGCCTCAAGGAAAACACGGATTCTTAGAATAAAATCTGGATGGATAGATTCTAAATTGAGGACATTTCTTCACTCTTTGGTTTTGGAGAGAAGTGGAGCAATTAAATACAATACACAGAAGGAGAAGACTGACCACAGTGAGACTGTTACTACATAACCGTTAGGAAAGGACCTGACAGGAGACCGTTAGGAAAGGACCTGACAGGAGACTGTTAGGAAAGGACCTGACAGGAGACTGTTAGGAAAGGACCTGACAGGAGACCGTTAGGAAAGGACCTGACAGGACACCGTTAGGAAAGAACCTGACAGGAGACTGTTAGGAAAGGACCTGACAGGAGACCGTTAGGAAAGAACCTGACAGGAGACCGTTAGGAAAGGACCTGACAGGAGACTGTTAGGAAAGGACCTGACAGGAGACCGTTAGGAAAGGACCTGACAGGAGACCGTTAGGAAAGGACCTGATAGGAGACCGTTAGGAAAGGACCTGACAGGAGACCGTTAGGAAAGGACCTGACAGGAGACCGTTAGGAAAGGACCTGACAGGAGACCGTTAGGAAAGGACCTGACAGGAGACCGTTAGGAAAGGACCCGACAGGAGACCGTTAGGAAATACCATTGGTTGGTGGATATAAAGTCTAACATCTTTGATATGCTGATGAAGAATTTGTTCCAGGATATAATCACTGCCACCTGAGGTTAGCATAGAGCTAACACGTGCCATGTTATCTGATGGGACCAACTACAATTTAGCATTTTGTCACTCGCAAGTAAATTAACGATTTAAATTGACTGATTCACATTTTGAAACTGTTTACACATTTTAACGGTTGCTCATCTTTGCAAGTATGGGCCCATAGTGTTTAGGAATGTGTTCCCAGCCACGTCCATGTGTTGTGCCTAGCATCATGTCCTCCCACCTCCCACCGCCAGCCTGTCACAGGGGGGGGCACAGATCACCCCTGAGACACACACAGTCAGAACCACAACACTGAATCAATACCACAGTTACATATCAGTCTGATAAACAGCATAGGGCGACTGAAGCACAGCCTGCAAACCTTTAGAGATCGACACACTGACCTTTAGAATTCATTCTTTATTATTTAAAACATTTATTCTGATATGAATGCAATCATAAGGCATTTAAAGAACCCAATAAATAGACCTATTATATATATGAAATAAATATGTTTTAAAAGTGGAAGACCCATCTGTTTTTTTATTTTTTATTTAACCTTTATTTAACCAGGTAGGCAAATTGAGAACACGTTCTCATTTACAATTGCGACCTGGCCAAGATAAAGCAAAGCAGTTCGACACATACAACAACACATAGTTACACATGGAGTAAAACAAACATATAGTCAATAATACAGTGACAAAAAATAAGTCTATATACAATGTGAGCAAGTGAGGTGAGATAAGGGAGGTGAAGGCAAACAAATATATGTATAAATAAATAAAAATATAAAAGGCCATGGAGGCGAAGTGAGTACAACACAGCAAGTAAAATAAAAACTAAAAAAACACTGGAATGGTTGGTTTGCAGTGGAAGAAAGTGCAAAGTAGAGACAGAAATAATGGGGTGCAAAGGAGCAAAATAAATTAATAAATAAATACAGTAGGTAAAGAGGTAGTTGTTTGGGCTAAATTATAGATGGGCTATGTACAGGTGCAGTAATCTATGAGCTGCTCTGACAGCTGGTGCTTAAAGCTAGTGAGGGAGATAGGTGTTTCCAGTTTCAGAGATTTTTGTAGTTCGTTCCAGTCATTGGCAGCAGAGAACTGGAAGGAGAGGCTGCCAAAGGAAGAATTGGTTTTGGGGGTGACCAGAGAGATAAACCTGCTGGAGCGCATGCTACAGGTAGGTGCTGCTATGGTGACCAGCGAGCTGAGATAAGGGGGGACTTTACCTAGCAGGGTCTTGTAGATGACCTGGAACCAGTGGGTTTGGTGACGAGTATGAAGCGAGGGCCAGCCAACGAGAGTGTACAGGTCGCAGTGGTGGGTAGTATATGGGGCTTTGGTGACAAAACGGATGGCACTGTGATAGACTGCATCCAATTTATTGAGTAGGGTTTTGGAGGCTATTTTGTAAATGACATCACCGAAGTCGAAAGTGGTTCTGCATTTGGAAAGTATTCAGACCCCTTGCCCTTTTCCACATTTTGTTACATTACAGCCTTATTATAAAATGAATTAAATAATTTTTTCTCCTCATCAATCTACATACAATACCACATAATGACAAAGTGAAAACAGTTTTTTTTTTTTTTTTTTATGTTTGCAATTTTATTAAAAATAAAAACAAATACCTTATTTACATTAGTAATCAGTCCCTTTGCTATGAGACTCGAAACAGAGAAGTCTCATAGCAGGAGCAGGAGCATCCTGTTCCCATTGATCATCCTTGAGATGTTTCTACAACTTGGAGTCCACCTGTGGTAAATTCAATTTATTGGACATGATTTGGAAAGGCACACACCTGTCTATATAAGGTCCCACAGTTGACAGTGCATATCAGAGCAAAAATATACCTTAAACCCTGATGAAGACAGCTTGGCTGTCGAAACGTTGGATATTACATGTTTGCATCTGAGCTCCTAGAGTGTGCAGCTCTCCTTTATTTTTAAGTTTTCTACTCCGCTGGCCAGCACCTCGCCTAAATAGGTGTGCGTTTCTTTTTCTTCTAGATAAGAAACCAAGCCATAATGTCGAATGAATTCTCGGTAGAGCTCCGAGACAGGATTGCGTCGAGGCACAGCTCTGGGGAAGGGAACCAAAACATTTCTGCAGTATTGAAGATCCCCAAGAACACAGTGGCCTCCATCATTCTTAAATTGCTGAAGTTTGGAACCACCAAGACTCTTCCTAGAGATGGCCGCCCGGCCAAACTGAGCAATCAGGGGAGAAGGGCCTTGATCAGGGAGGTGACCAAGAACCCAATGATCACTCTGACAGAGTTCCTCTGTGGAGATGGGAGAACCTTCCAGAAGGACAACCATCTCTGCAGCACTCCACCAATCAGGCCTTTCTGGTAGAGTAGCCAGACGGAAGCCATTCCTCAGTAAAAGGCACATGACAGCCCGCTTGGAGCTCGCCAAAAGACACCTAAAGGACTCTCAGACCATGAGAAACAAGATTCTCTGGTCTGATGAAACCAAGATTGCACTCTTTGGCCTGAATGCCAAGTGTCATGTCTGGAGGAAACTTGGCACCATCCCTACGGTGAAGCATGGTGGTGGCAGCATCATGGTGAGGGGATGTTTTTAAGCAATAGGAAAACGACCCTAAGCACACAGCCAAGTCAACGCAGGAGTGGCTTTGGGACAAGTCTCTGAATGTCCTTGAGCGGCCCAGCCAGAGCCTGGACATGAACCCGATCAAACATCTCTGGAGAGACCTGAAAATAGCTGTGCAGCGACGCTCCCCGTCCAACCTGACAGGGCTTGAGAGGATCTGCAGAGAAGATTGGGAGAAACTCCCCAAATACAGGTGTGCCAAGCTTGTAGTGTCAAACCCAAGAAGACTCGAGGCTGTAATCGCTGCCAAAGGTGCTTAAACAAAGTACTGAGTAAAGGGTCTGAATACTTATGTAAATGTTTATTTTATTTAAACATTTCTACAAATCTGTTTTTGCTTTGTCATTATGGGGTAGTGTGTGTAGATTGATGAGGAAAACAAACAAACAATGTAATCCATTTTAGAATAAGGTTGAAACGTAACAAAATGTGGAAAAAGTCAAAGGGTCTGAATACTTTCCTAAAGCACTGTATAAACATTCAAACAGAGAATTGTACATTACAGAACATGTTAAAATGTTTTAAAATTCCAACGGAGAAAAAAACCTATGAATAAAAGTAGCAGTAGTATTTGCACATCTCAAGAGCAGTATACCGAGAACAAAGCACTTGTTTTGATAAAGACAAAGTTCCCCATAGTTCCTTGGAGCAGGCGGTCTTGTGCCACGTCCATACATTCCAGGTCTCTAGTGGTCAGAGACATGGAGGGTTAATCCCAGGCTTCAGGGTCGGAGAGCAGAGCGTGCCCTCTCTAGCACCTCCGTCTGTATCAGAGGGTAGTCTGGGTGCTCTGTGAGGACCTGAGTGGGAACAGGCAGCTCAGGGAAAACACTCTCTCACTACACTGCTACTTAAATCAATCATCGTCATCCTCTAAACTAAACCACTCCACTAAGTCCTTTCCAATATTTCCAGTAGTGATAGCCTGGTTTCAGATCTGTGTGCTGTCTTGCAGATCTGGGACCAAGCTACAGCAGTAATATCATCCACGGTACAGACCTTGTGACAAACCTCGATGGCCTCGTTGTACTGCTTGAACTTCAGGTAGTTGAAGGCCAGTCTGAAACCTGAACGGAAGAAGCCATTAACATTACAGAACGTAAACCTTTAAAAAGGTATGCTGACATCACTTCTCCATTTCCTGATTGCAAAAATTATAATAGTTCACCTAATTTCAGTTTGTGACAAAACAAGCAAGTACAGGTCGAGATAATCATCATCTAAACTGCTGTGAAACATATTTTCCAGAACCAAAAAGAATGTATTTTCAGCTGTTTGAAGTTGGTGTGCAAAACCGAAAGTAAAAGATACAAAAACGGAACGCATAGAAATAGCCCACATAGAACAGATCTACAGATTATTAGACTGGTTTCCAATGAGAATGACAGATCTATAACACATAGAACAGATCTACAGATAATTAGACTGGTTTCCAATGAGAATGACAGATCTATAACACATAGAACAGATCTACAGATTATTAGACTGGTTTCCAATGAGAATGACAGATCTATAACGTAAATGTCTATGTGAATTTAGTCGGGTCGCCCAAAAAGTGACATACTGCAGCTTTAAGGGTGTCCACAGACTCACCCATGCTGGGGTTGACTCTGTTCGTGTAGAGCCAGGCGTGACCGTAGAACACTGATGCATCATGGTACGACTGTTCCTTCTCCCTGATGTAGCCCATGTACTCATACGCTCTGCTGCACGACTAGAAACACACATTACATACTCACTAATACACTACTGTACACACTAATACACTACCGTCTACACACTAATACACTACTGTCTACTCACTAATACACTACTGTACACACTAATACACTACCGTCTACACACTAATACACTACTGTACACACTAATACACTACCGTCTACACACTAATACACTACTGTACACACTAATACACTACCGTCTACACACTAATACACTACTGTACACACTAATACACTACCGTCTACACACTAATACACTACTGTACACACTAATACCCTACTGTACACACTAATACACTACTGTACTCACTAATACACTACTGTACTCACTAATACACTACTGTCTACACACTAATACACTACTGTACACACTAATACACTACTGTCTACACACTAATACACTACTGTACTCACTAATACACTACTGTACTCACTAATACACTACTGTCTACACACTAATACACTACTGTACTCACTAATACACTACTGACTACTCACTAATACAATACCGTCAACACACTAATACACTACTGACTACACACTAATACACTACTGACTACACACTAATACACTACCGTCTACACACTAATACACTACTGACTACTCACTAATACACTACCGTCTACACACTAATACACTACTGACTACACACTAATACACTACTGACTACACACTAATACACTACTGACTACACACTAATACACTACTGACTACTCACTAATACACTACCGTCTACACACTAATACACTACTGACTACACACTAATACACTACTGACTACTCACTAATACACTACCGTCTACACACTAATACACTACTGACTACACACTAATACACTACTGACTACTCACTAATACACTACCGTCTACACACTAATACACTACTGACTACACACTAATACACTACTGACTACTCACTAATACACTACCGTCTACACACTAATACACTACTGACTACACACTAATACACTACTGACTACACACTAATACACTACCGTCTACACACTAATACACTACTGACTACACACTAATACACTACTGACTACTCACTAATACACTACCGTCTACACACTAATACACTACCGTCTACACACTAATACACTACTGACTACACACTAATACACTACTGACTACACACTAATACACTACTGACTACTCACTAATACACTACCGTCTACACACTAATACACTACCGTCTACACACTAATACACTACTGACTACACACTAATACACTACTGACTACTCACTAATACACTACCGTCTACACACTAATACACTACCGTCTACACACTAATACACTACTGACTACACACTAATACACTACTGACTACTCACTAATACACTACCGTCTACACACTAATACACTACTGACTACACACTAATACACTACTGACTACTCACTAATACACTACCGTCTACACACTAATACACTACCGTCTACACACTAATACACTACTGACTACACACTAATACACTACTGACTACTCACTAATACACTACTGACTACACACTAATACACTACTGACTACTCACTAATACACTACTGTCTACACACTAATACACTACTGTACTCACTAATACACTACTGACTACTCACTAATACACTACCGTCAACACACTAATACACTACTGACTACACACTAATACACTACTGACTACTCACTAATACACTACCGTCTACACACTAATACACTACTGTACACACTAATACACTACTGACTACTCACTAATACACTACTGACTACACACTAATACACTACTGTCTACACACTAATACACTACTGACTACTCACTAATACACTACTGACTACACACTAATACACTACTGTCTACACACTAATACACTACTGTACTCACTAATACACTACTGACTACTCACTAATACACTACCGTCAACACACTAATACACTACTGACTACACACTAATACACTACTGACTACTCACTAATACACTACCGTCTACACACTAATACACTACTGACTACTCACTAATACACTACCGTCTACACACTAATACACTACCGTCTACACACTAATACACTACCGTCAACACACTAATACACTACTGACTATACACTAATACACTACTGACTACTCACTAATACACTACTGTACTCACTAATACACTACTGACTACTCACTAATACACTACCGTCAACACACTAATACACTACTGACTACACACTAATACACTACTGACTACTCACTAATACACTACCGTCTACACACTAATACACTACTGACTACACACTAATACACTACTGTCTACACACTAATACACTACCGTACACACTAATACACTACCGTCAACACACTAATACACTACTGTACACACTAATACACTACTGTACTCACTAATACACTACCGTACACACTAATACACTACCGTACACACTAATACACTACCGTACACACTAATACACTACCGTACACACTAATACACTACCGTACACACTAATACACTACCGTACACACTAATACACTACCGTCTACACACTAATACACTACCGTACACACTAATACACTACCGTACACACTAATACACTACCGTACACACTAATACACTACCGTCAACACACTAATACACTACTGTACACACTAATACACTACTGTACTCACTAATACACTACCGTACACACTAATACACTACCGTACACACTAATACACTACCGTCTACACACTAATACACTACTGTACTCACTAATACACTACCGTACACACTAATACACTACCGTACACACTAATACACTACTGTACACACTAATACACTACCGTCTACACACTAATACACTACTGTACTCACTAATACACTACCGTACACACTAATACACTACCGTACACACTAATACACTACCGTCTACACACTAATACACTACTGTACTCACTAATACACTACCGTACACACTAATACACTACCGTACACACTAATACACTACTGTACACACTAATACACTACCGTCTACACACTAATACACTACTGTACTCACTAATACACTACCGTACACACTAATACACTACCGTACACACTAATACACTACTGTACACACTAATACACTACCGTCTACACACTAATACACTACTGTACTCACTAATACACTACCGTACACACTAATACACTACCGTCTACACACTAATACCCTACTGTACTCACTAACACACTACCGTCAACACACTAATACACTACTGTACACACTAATACACTACCGTCAACACACTAATACCCTACTGTACTCACTAATACACTACCGTCAACACACTAATACACTACTGTACACACTAATACACTACCGTCTACACACTAATACACTACTGACTACTCACTAATACACTACCGTCAACACACTAATACACTACTGTACACACTAATACACTACCGTCTACACACTAATACACTACTGTACACACTAATACACTACCGTCTACACACTAATACACTACTGTACACACTAATACACTACTGTCTACACACTAATACACTACCGTCTACACACTAATACACTACTGTACACACTAATACACTACTGACTACTCACTAATACACTACTGTCTACACACTAATACACTACTGACTACACACTAATACACTACTGTACACACTAATACACTGTCTACTCACTAATACACTACTGACTACACACTAATACACTACTGACTACTCACTAATACACTACCGTCTACACACTAATACACTACTGTACACACTAATACACTACTGACTACTCACGAATACACTACTGTCTACACACTAATACACTACTGTACACACTAATACACTACTGACTACTCACTAATACACTACCGTCTACACACTAATACACTACTGTACACACTAATACACTACTGACTACTCACTAATACACTACCTTCTACACACTAATACACTACTGTACACACTAATACACTACTGACTACTCACTAATACACTACCGTCTACACACTAATACACTACCGTCTACACACTAATACACTACTGTACACACTAATACACTACTGACTACTCACTAATACACTACTGTCTACACACTAATACACTACTGTACACACACTAATACACTACTGTACACACACTAATACACTACTGTACACACTAATACACTACTGACTACTCACTAATACACTACTGTCTACTCACTAATACACTACTGTACACACTAATACACTACTGACTACTCACTAATACACTACTGTACACACTAATACACTACTGACTACTCACTAATACACTACTGTCTACACACTAATACACTACTGTACACACTAATACACTACCGTCTACACACTAATACACTACTGTACACACTAATACACTACCGTCTACACACTAATACACTACTGTACACACTAATACACTACCGTCTACACACTAATACACTACTGTACACACTAATACACTACTGTCTACAAACTAATACACTACCGTCTACACACTAATACACTACTGTACACACTAATACACTACTGACTACTCACTAATACACTACTGTCTACACACTAATACACTACTGACTACACACTAATACACTACTGTACACACTAATACACTGTCTACTCACTAATACACTACTGACTACACACTAATACACTACTGACTACTCACTAATACACTACCGTCTACACACTAATACACTACTGTACACACTAATACACTACTGACTACTCACTAATACACTACCGTCTACACACTAATACACTACTGTACACACTAATACACTACTGACTACTCACTAATACACTACCGTCTACACACTAATACACTACTGTACACACTAATACACTACTGACTACTCACTAATACACTACCGTCTACACACTAATACACTACTGTACACACTAATACACTACTGACTACTCACTAATACACTACCGTCTACACACTAATACACTACTGTACACACTAATACACTACTGACTACTCACTAATACACTACCGTCTACACACTAATACACTACCGTCTACACACTAATACACTACTGTACACACTAATACACTACTGACTACTCACTAATACACTACTGTCTACACACTAATACACTACTGTACACACACTAATACACTACTGTACACACTAATACACTACTGACTACTCACTAATACACTACTGACTACTCACTAATACACTACTGTCTACTCACTAATACACTACTGTACACACTAATACACTACTGACTACTCACTAATACACTACTGTACACACTAATACACTACTGACTACTCACTAATACACTACTGTCTACACACTAATACACTACTGTCTACTCACTAATACCCTACTGTCTACACACTAATACACTACTGTCTACTCACTAAAACCCTACTGTCTACTCACTAATACACTACTGTACACACTAATACACTACTGTCTACACACTAATACACTACTGTCTACTCACTAATACCCTACTGTCTACTCACTAATACCCTACTGTCTACACACTAATGTCTACACACTAATACACTACCGTCTACACACTAATACACTACCGTCTACACACTAATACACTACCGTCTACACACTAATACACTACCGTCTACACACTAATGCACTACCGTCTAATAACTAATACACTACCGTCTACACACTAATACACTACCGTCTACACACTAATGTCTACACACTAATACCCTACTGTACACACTAATACCTTACTGTCTACACATTAATACACTACTGTACTCACTAATACACTACTGTCTACACACTAATACACTACTGTCTACACACTAATACACTACCGTCTAATAACTAATACACTACCGTCTACACACTAATACACTACCGTCTACACACTAATACACTACAGTCTACACACTAATGTCTACACACTAATACCCTACTGTCTACACACTAATACACTACTGTACTCACTAATACACTACTGTCTACACACTAATACCCTACTGTCTACACACTAATACACTACTGTCTACACACTAATACACTACTGTCTACACACTAATACACTACTGTCTACACACTAATACACTACTGTACACACTAATACACTACTGTACACACTAATACACTACTGTACACACTAATACACTACTGTCTACTCACAAATACACTACTATCTACACACTAATACACTACTGTACACACTAATACACTACTCTACTCACTAATACACTACTCTACTCACTAATACACTACTCTACTCACTAATACACTACTGTCTACTCACTAATACAATACTGTACACACTAATACAATACTGTACACACTAATACACTACTCTACTCACTAATACACTACTGTCTACTCACTAATACAATACTGTACACACTAATACACTACTCTACTCACTAATACACTACTGTCTACTCACTAATACAATACTGTACACACTAATACACTACTCTACTCACTAATACACTACTGTCTACACACTAATACACTACCGTCTACTCACTAATACACTACTGTACTCACTAATACACTACTGTACTCACTAATACACTGTCTACACACTAATACCCTACTGTCTACTCACTAATACACTACTGTACACACTAATACACTGTCTACTCAGTAATACACTGTCTACTCACTAATACACTACTGTACACACTAATACACTGTCTACTCAGTAATACACTGTCTACTCACTAATACACTACTGTACACACTAATACACTGTCTACTCACTAATACACTACTGTACTCACTAATACACTACTGTACTCACTAATAGACTACTGTACTCACTAATACACCACTGTACTCACTAATACACCACTGTACTCACTAATACACTACTGTACACACTAATACACACCCGTCTACTCACTAATACACTACTGTACTCACTAATACACTACTGTACTCACTAATACACTACTGTACTCACTAATACACTACTGTACTCACTAATACACTACTGTACTCACTAATACACCACTGTACTCACTAATACACCACTGTACTCACTAATACACTACTGTCTACTCACTAATACACTGTCTACTCACTAATACACTGTCTACACACTAATACCCTACTGTCTACTCACTAATACACTACTGTACACACTAATACACTGTCTACTCACTAATACACTACTGTACTCACTAATACACTACTGTACACACTAATACACTTCCGTCTACTCACTAATACACTACTGTACTCACTAATACACTACTGTACACACTAATACACTACCGTCTACTCTAATACACCACCGTCTACTCACTAATACACTACTGTACACACTAATACACTACTGTACTCACTAATACACTACTGTACACACTAATGCACTACTGTACACACTAATACACTACTGTCTCCACACTAATGTCTACACACTAATACACTACTGTCTACACACTAATACACTACTGTACTCACTAATACACTACTGTACACACTAATACACTACTGTCTACACACTAATACACTACTGTCTACACACTAATACCCTACTGTCTACACACTAATACACTACTGTCTACACACTAATACACTACTGTACACACTAATACACTACTGTACTCACTAATACACTACTGTACTCACTAATACACTACTGTACACACTAATACACTACTGTACACACTAATACACTACTATACACACTATTACACTACTGTCTAATAACTAATACACTACTGTACACACTAATACACTACGGTACACACTAATACACTACTGTACTCACTAATACACTACTGTACTCACTAATACACTACTGTACACACTAATACACTACTGTACACACTAATACACTACTGTCTAATAACTAATACACTACTGTACACACAAATACACTACTGTCTACACACTAATACACTACTGTCTACACACTAATACCCTACTGTACACACTAATACCCTACTGTACACACTAATACCCTACTGTACACACTAATAATCTACACACTAATACCCGACTGTACACACTAATAACCTACTGTACACACTAACACACTACTGTACACACTAATACCCTACTGTACACACTAATACCCTACTGTACACACTAATACCATACAGCTCATCCTACACTGACACCTCAGACTCTGCTGGCTGGCTGGCTGTCTGTGTGTTTGTCTCCGTCCGTCCATCTGTCTCTGTCTCTCTCTCTGTGTGTGTGTGTGTGTGTGTGTGTATATGTGTGTGTGTGTATATGTATGTGTGTGTGTGTGTGTGTGTGTGTGTGTGTGTGTGTGTGTGTGTGTATATGTATGTGTGTGTGTGTGTGTGTGTGTGTGTGTGTGTGTGTGTGTGTGTGTGTGTACCTGGTTGTATTTAATACAACGTTGCAGTAGGTCACAGGCGATATCATACTTCCCCGACTTGATGTAAACATCAGCTAGAAGCAACCAGGCTGTCTCCAGGGACTCTGACAGCTCCCAGCTCCACTCCACCTGTACAATAACCATTTATAATACTGTCTCCAGGGACTCTGTTCTAGGCCCTCCGGAGTCCTCCAGGGACTCTGTTCTAGGCCCTCTGGAGTCCTCCAGGGACTCTGTTCTAGGCCCTCTGGAGTCCTCCAGGGACTCTGTTCTAGGCCCTCCGGAGTCCCCCAGGGACTCTGTTCTAGGCCCTCTGGAGTCCTCCAGGGACTCTGTTCTAGGCCCTCTGGAGTCCTCCAGGGACTCTGTTCTAGGCCCTCCGGAGTCCTCCAGGGACTCTGTTCTAGGCCCTCTGGAGTCCTCCAGGGACTCTGTTCTAGGCCCTCTGGAGTCCTCCAGGGACTCTGTTCTACGCCCTCCGGAGTCCTCCAGGGACTCTGTTCTAGGCCCTCTGGAGTCCTTCAGGGCTCTGTTCTAGGCCCTCTGGAGTCCTCCAGGGACTCTGTTCTAGGCCCTCTGGAGTCCTCCAGGGACTCTGTTCTAGGCCCTCTGGAGTCCTCCAGGGACTCTGTTCTAGGCCCTCTGGAGTCCTTCAGGGCTCTGTTCTAGGCCCTCTGGAGTCCTTCAGGGCTCTGTTCTACGCTCTCTGGAGTCCTCCAGGGACTCTGTTCTAGACCCTCTGGAGTACTTCAGGGCTCTGTTCTAGGCCCTCTGGAGTCCTCCAGGGCTCTGTTCTAGGCCCTCTGGAGTCTTCCAGGGACTCTGTTCTAGGCCCTCTCCTCTCCTCTGACTGTCTCTCTAGAGATGAGTGTCTGCTAAGCTACAGGACCAACATGTAAATCTACAACAGTCCTAGTAAAAAAGTATACCTTGGTGAGCCTCTTGAGCTGGTTCCTGGCCCGAGGAGTTTGTTTTAGCAGCATGAAGGCCTGGCCCATCGCCAGCAGGTAGGGAACGTTGTTCACCTGGGGTGAAGGTACAGGATAAGGAGGAGGTGAAGGTACAGGAGGAGGAGGAGAAGGAGAAAGAGGAAACCCTACCTTAGTAGAGGCCAGCTCAGTGAAGGGGGTCCTACCTGAGTAGAGGCCAGCTCAGTGAAGGGGTCCTACCTTAGTAGAGGCCAGCTCAGTGAAGGGGGTCCTACCTTAGTAGAGGACAGTTCAGTGAAAGGGGGCCCTACCTTAGTAGAGGCCAGCTCAGTGAAGGGGGCCCTACCTTAGTAGAGGCCAGCTCAGTGAAGGGGGTCCTACCTGAGTAGAGGCCAGCTCAGTGAAGGGGGTCCTACCTGAGTAGAGGCCAGCTCAGTGAAGGGGCCCTTACCTTAGTAGAGGCCAGCTCAGTGAAGGGGGTCCTACCTGAGTAGAGGCCAGCTCAGTGAAGGGGGTCCTACCTTAGTAGAGGCCAGCTCAGTGAAGGGGGTCCTACCTGAGTAGAGGCCAGCTCAGTGAAGGGGGCCCTACCTGAGTAGAGGCCAGCTCAGTGAAGGGGGCCCTACCTGAGTAGAGGCCAGCTCAGTGAAGGGTTCCTTACCTTAGTAGAGGCCAGCTCAGTGAAGGGTTCCTTACCTTAGTAGAGGCCAGCTCAGTGAAGGGGGCCCTACCTTAGTAGAGGCCAGCTCAGTGAAGGGGGCCCTACCTGAGTAGAGGCCAGCTCAGTGAAGGGGGCCCTACCTGAGTAGAGGCCAGCTCAGTGAAGGGGGCCCTACCTGAGTAGAGGCCAGCTCAGTGAAGGGGGCCCTACCTGAGTAGAGGCCAGCTCAGTGAAGGGGGTCCTACCTGAGTAGAGGCCAGCTCAGTGAAGGGTTCCTTACCTTAGTAGAGGCCAGCTCAGTGAAGGGGGTCCTACCTGAGTAGAGGCCAGCTCAGTGAAGGGGGTCCTACCTGAGTAGAGCCCAGCTCAGTGAAGGGGGTCCTACCTGAGTAGAGGCCAGCTCAGTGAAGGGGCCCTTACCTTAGTAGAGGCCAGCTCAGTGAAGGGGGTCCTACCTGAGTAGAGGCCAGCTCAGTGAAGGGGCCCTTACCTGAGTAGAGGCCAGCTCAGTGAAGAGGGTCCTACCTGAGTAGAGGCCAGCTCAATGAAGGGTTCCTTACCTTAGTAGAGGCCAGCTCAGTGAAGGGGGCCCTACCTGAGTAGAGGCCAGCTCAGTGAAGGGGGCCCTACCTGAGTAGAGGCCAGCTCAGTGAAGGGGGCCCTACCTGAGTAGAGTCCAGCTCAGTGAAGGGTTCCTTACCTTAGTAGAGGCCAGCTCAGTGAAGGGTTCCTTACCTTAGTAGAGGCCAGCTCAGTGAAGGGGGCCCTACCTTAGTAGAGGCCAGCTCAGTGAAGGGGGTCCTACCTGAGTAGAGGCCAGCTCAGTGAAGGGGGCCCTACCTGAGTAGAGGCCAGCTCAGTGAAGGGGGCCCTACCTGAGTAGAGGCCAGCTCAGTGAAGGGGGCCCTACCTGAGTAGAGGCCAGCTCAGTGAAGGGGGTCCTACCTGAGTAGAGGCCAGCTCAGTGAAGGGTTCCTTACCTTAGTAGAGGCCAGCTCAGTGAAGGGGGTCCTACCTGAGTAGAGGCCAGCTCAGTGAAGGGGGTCCTACCTGAGTAGAGGCCAGCTCAGTGAAGGGGGTCCTACCTGAGTAGAGGCCAGCTCAGTGAAGGGGCCCTTACCTGAGTAGAGGCCAGCTCAGTGAAGAGGGTCCTACCTGAGTAGAGGCCAGCTCAGTGAAGGGTTCCTTACCTTAGTAGAGGCCAGCTCAGTGAAGGGGGCCCTACCTGAGTAGAGGCCAGCTCAGTGAAGGGGGCCCTACCTGAGTAGAGGCCAGCTCAGTGAAGGGGGCCCTACCTGAGTAGAGGCCAGCTCAGTGAAGGGGGTCCTACCTGAGTAGAGGCCAGCTCAGTGAAGGGGGCCCTACCTGAGTAGAGGCCAGCTCAGTGAAGGGGGCCCTACCTGAGTAGAGGCCAGCTCAATGAAGGGGGCTCTACCTGAGTAGAGGCCAGCTCAGTGAAGGGGGTCCTACCTGAGTAGAGGCCAGCTCAGTGAAGGGGGTCCTACCTGAGTAGAGGCCAGCTCAGTGAAGGGTTCCTTACCTTAGTAGAGGCCAGCTCAGTGAAGGGTTCCTTACCTTAGTAGAGGCCAGCTCAGTGAAGGGGGTCCTACCTGAGTAGAGGCCAGTTCAGTGAAGAGGGTCCTACCTTAGTAGAGGCCAGCTCAGTGAAGGGGTCCTTACCTTAGTAGAGGCCAGTTCAGTGAAGACCTGCAGGGCTCTCTGGATGTGTTTGGGGTCTCTGGTGGCCATGAGGCAGAGGTTGACCAGCAAGGTGATTCCGTCTGACCGCTGACCTCCTGACGACCCCTGACGTGGGCGGAACTCCTTCACCAGGTTCTGGGCCGTGGCAACGCCCACCTGCTCCCTGTGCTCAGCCCCGCCCAGCTGGCTCATACTGACCATTCAGAGAGGAGAACAGACGTCATAATTTTATATCATGTATAATTCCAGTTAGCTGAAGTATCTCATAATCAGGAACAATCAAACTAGGCAACATGGTAATGAGATGATAATGCAGGGTCTTCAAACCATTATCCTCTAAAACACTGGAGATATCTGTATACATCATAATGTCCTCTGTCATTATCCCAGACTGTCCACATTGGAGACAAAATACTGGAGTCTGTTTACATCATAATGTCCTCTGTCCCAGACTGTCCACATTGGAGACAAAATACTGGAGTCTGTATACATCATAATGTCCTCTGTCCCAGACTGTCCACATTGGAGACAAAATACTGGAGTCTGTATACATCATATAATGTCCTCTGTCCCAGACTGTCCACATTGGAGACAAAATACTGGAGTCTGTATACATCATATAATGTCCTCTGTCCCAGACTGTCCACATTGGAGACAAAATACTGGAGTCTGTATACATCATAATGTCCTCTGTCCCAGACTGTCCACATTGGAGACAAAATACTGGAGTCTGTATACATCATAATGTCCTCTGTCCCAGACTGTCCACATTGGAGACAAAATACTGGAGTCTGTATACATCATATAATGTCCTCTGTCCCAGACTGTCCACATTGGAGACAAAATACTGGAGTCTGTATACATCATAATGTCCTCTGTCCCAGACTGTCCACATTGGAGACAAAATACTGGAGTCTGTATACATCATAATGTCCTCTGTCCCAGACTGTCCACATTGGAGACAAAATACTGGAGTCTGTATACATCATAATGTCCTCTGTCCCAGACTGTCCACATTGGAGACAAAATACTGGAGTCTGTATACATCATAATGTCCTCTGTCCCAGACTGTCCACATTGGAGACAAAATACTGGAGTCTGTTTACATCATAATGTCCTCTGTCCCAGACTGTCCACATTGGAGACAAAATACTGGAGTCTGTATACATCATAATGTCCTCTGTCCCAGACTGTCCACATTGGAGACAAAATACTGGAGTCTGTATACATCATATAATGTCCTCTGTCTCAGACTGTCCACATTGGAGACAAAATACTGGAGTCTGTATACATCATATAATGTCCTCTGTCCCAGACTGTCCACATTGGAGACAAAATACTGGAGTCTGTATACATCATAATGTCCTCTGTCCCAGACTGTCCACATTGGAGACAAAATACTGGAGTCTGTATACATCATAATGTCCTCTGTCCCAGACTGTCCACATTGGAGACAAAATACTGGAGTCTGTATACATCATATAATGTCCTCTGTCCCAGACTGTCCACATTGGAGACAAAATACTGGAGTCTGTATACATCATAATGTCCTCTGTCCCAGACTGTCCACATTGGAGACAAAATACTGGAGTCTGTATACATCATAATGTCCTCTGTCCCAGACTGTCCACATTGGAGACAAAATACTGGAGTCTGTATACATCATAATGTCCTCTGTCCCAGACTGTCCACATTGGAGACAAAATACTGGAGTCTGTATACATCATAATGTCCTCTGTCCCAGACTGTCCACATTGGAGACAAAATACTGGAGTCTGTTTACATCATAATGTCCTCTGTCCCAGACTGTCCACATTGGAGACAAAATACTGGAGTCTGTATACATCATAATGTCCTCTGTCCCAGACTGTCCACATTGGAGACAAAATACTGGAGTCTGTATACATCATAAGGTCCTCTGTCCCAGACTGTCCACATTGGAGACAAAATACTGGAGTCTGTATACATCATAATGTCCTCTGTCCCAGACTGTCCACATTGGAGACAAAATACTGGAGTCTGTATACATCATAATGTCCTCTGTCCCAGACTGTCCACATTGGAGACAAAATACTGGAGTCTGTATACATCATAATGTCCTCTGTCCCAGACTGTCCACATTGGAGACAAAATACTGGAGTCTGTTTACATCATAATGTCCTCTGTCCCAGACTGTCCACATTGGAGGAGACAACATCAACTCAAATGTTATTTGTCATATGCACATGCGCCGATAAAAGTAACATGCACATGCGTAAATAAAAGTAACATTACAGTGAAATACAGCTCATTGAGTGCGGTCTTAGTGCATTCGTGTGTGGTGCCTTCAGAAATACTCATACCCCTTGACTACATTTTGTGGGTTACAGCCCGAGTTCAAAATGGATTAAATATGATTTTTTTTCTCTGCAGGGCCTCTAGTACCCCTAGAAGCCCTGCAGTACCCCTAGAAGCCCCGCCGTACCCCTAGAAGCCCCGCCGTACCCCTAGAAGCCCTGCCGTACCCCTAGAAGCCCTGCAGTACCCCTAGAAGCCCTGCAGTACCCCTAGAAGCCCTGCAGTACCCCTAGAAGCCCTGCCGTACCCCTAGAAGCCCTGCCGTACCCCTAGAAGCCCTGCCGTACCCCTAGAAGCCCTGCCGTACCCCTAGAAGCCCTGCCGTACCCCTAGAAGCCCTGCCGTACCCCTAGAAGCCCTGCCGTACCCCTAGAAGCCCTGCAGTACCCCTAGAAGCCCTGCCGTACCCCTAGAAGCCCTGCCGTACCCCTAGAAGCCCTGCCGTACCCCTAGAAGCCCTGCCGTACCCCTAGAAGCCCTGCCGTACCCCTAGAAGCCCTGCAGTACCCCTAGAAGCCCTGCAGTACCCCTAGAAGCCCTGCCGTACCCCTAGAAGCCCTGCAGTACCCCTAGAAGCCCTGCAGTACCCCTAGAAGCCCTGCAGTACCCCTAGAAGCCCCGCCGTACCCCTAGAAGCCCCGCCGTACCCCTAGAAGCCCCGCCGTACCCCTAGAAGCCCCGCCGTACCCCTAGAAGCCCCGCCGTACCCCTAGAAGCCCTGCAGTACCCCTAGAAGCCCCGCCGTACCCCTAGAAGCCCCGCCGTACCCCTAGAAGCCCCGCCGTACCCCTAGAAGCCCCGCCGTACCCCTAGAAGCCCCGCCGTACCCCTAGAAGCCCCGCCGTACCCCTAGAAGCCCCGCCGTACCCCTAGAAGCCCCGCCGTACCCCTAGAAGCCCCGCCGTACCCCTAGAAGCCCCGCCGTACCCCTAGAAGCCCTGCAGTACCCCCTAGAAGCCCTGCAGTACCCCTAGAAGCCCCGCCGTACCCCTAGAAGCCCCGCCGTACCCCTAGAAGCCCCGCCGTACCCCTAGAAGCCCCGCCGTACCCCTAGAAGCCCCGCCGTACCCCTAGAAGCCCCGCAGTACCCCTAGAAGCCCCGCAGTACCCCTAGAAGCCCCGCCGTACCCCCTAGAAGCCCTGCCGTACCCCTAGAAGCCCTGCAGTACCCCTAGAAGCCCTGCAGTACCCCTAGAAGCCCTGCCGTACCCCCTAGAAGCCCTGCCGTACCCCCTAGAAGCCCTGCCGTACCCCTAGAAGCCCCGCCGTACCCCTAGAAGCCCCGCCGTACCCCTAGAAGCCCCGCCGTACCCTTAGAAGCCCTGCAGTACCCCTAGAAGCCCCGCCGTACCCCTAGAAGCCCCGCCGTACCCCTAGAAGCCCCGCCGTACCCCTAGAAGCCCCGCCGTACCCCTAGAAGCCCCGCCGTACCCCTAGAAGCCCCGCCGTACCCCCTAGAAGCCCCGCCGTACCCCCTAGAAGCCCCGCCGTACCCCTAGAAGCCCCGCCGTACCCCTAGAAGCCCCGCCGTACCCCTAGAAGCCCCGCCGTACCCCTAGAAGCCCCGCCGTACCCCTAGAAGCCCCGCCGTACCCCTAGAAGCCCCGCCGTACCCCTAGAAGCCCCGCAGTACCCCTAGAAGCCCCGCCGTACCCTAGAAGCCCCGCCGTACCCCTAGAAGCCCCGCCGTACCCCTAGAAGCCCCGCCGTACCCCTAGAAGCCCCGCCGTACCCCTAGAAGCCCCGCCGTACCCCTAGAAGCCTTGCCGTACCCCCTAGAAGCCCTGCAGTACCCCTAGAAGCCCTGCAGTACCCCTAGAAGCCCTGCCGTACCCCTAGAAGCCCTGCCGTACCCCCTAGAAGCCCTGCCGTACCCCTAGAAGCCCCGCCGTACCCCTAGAAGCCCCGCCGTACCCCTAGAAGCCCCGCCGTACCCCCTAGAAGCCCCGCAGTACCCCTAGAAGCCCCGCCGTACCCCTAGAAGCCCCGCCGTACCCCTAGAAGCCCTGCAGTACCCCTAGAAGCCCTGCAGTACCCCTAGAAGCCCTGCCGTACCCCTAGAAGCCCTGCCGTACCCCTAGAAGCCCTGCCGTACCCCTAGAAGCCCTGCCGTACCCCTAGAAGCCCTGCCGTACCCCTAGAAGCCCCGCCGTACCCCTAGAAGCCCCGCCGTACCCCTAGAAGCCCCGCCGTACCCCTAGAAGCCCCGCCGTACCCCTAGAAGCCCCGCCGTACCCCTAGAAGCCCCGCCGTACCCCTAGAAGCCCCGCCGTACCCCTAGAAGCCCTGCAGTACCCCTAGAAGCCCTGCCGTACCCCTAGAAGCCCTGCCGTACCCCTAGAAGCCCTGCCGTACCCCTAGAAGCCCTGCCGTACCCTTAGAAGCCCTGCAGTACCCCTAGAAGCCCTGCCGTACCCCTAGAAGCCCTGCAGTACCCCTAGAAGCCCTGCCGTACCCCTAGAAGCCCTGCCGTACCCCTAGAAGCCCTGCAGTACCCCTAGAAGCCCTGCAGTAACCCTAGAAGCCCTGCAGTACCCCTAGAAGCCCTGCCGTACCCCCTAGAAGCCCTGCAGTACCCCTAGAAGCCCCGCCGTACACCTAGAAGCCCCGCCGTACCCCTAGAAGCCCCGCAGTACCCCCTAGAAGCCCTGCAGTACCCCTAGAAGCCCCGCCGTACCCCTAGAAGCCCCGCCGTACCCCTAGAAGCCCCGCCGTACCCCTAGAAGCCCCGCAGTACCCCTAGAAGCCCTGCAGTACCCCTAGAAGCCCTGCCGTACCCCTAGAAGCCCTGCCGTACCCCTAGAAGCCCTGCCGTACCCCCTAGAAGCCCTGACGTACCCCCTAGAAGCCTTGCCGTACCCCCTAGAAGCCCTGCCGTACCCCTAGAAGCCCTGCAGTACCCCTAGAAGCCCTGCCGTACCCCTAGAAGCCCTGCCGTACCCCTAGAAGCCCTGCCGTACCCCTAGAAGCCCTGCAGTACCCCTAGAAGCCCTGCCGTACCCCTAGAAGCCCTGCCGTACCCCTAGAAGCCCTGCCGTACCCCTAGAAGCCCTGCAGTACCCCTAGAAGCCCTGCAGTACCCCTAGAAGCCCTGCCGTACCCCTAGAAGCCCTGCCGTACTCCTAGAAGCCCTGCAGTACCCCTAGAAGCCCTGCAGTACCCCTAGAAGCCCTGCCGTACCCCCTAGAAGCCCTGCCGTACCCCTAGAAGCCCTGCCGTACCCCTAGAAGCCCTGCCGTACCCCTAGAAGCCCTGCAGTACCCCTAGAAGCCCTGCAGTACCCCTAGAAGCCCTGCAGTACCCCTAGAAGCCCTGCCGTACCCCTAGAAGCCCTGCAGTACCCCTAGAAGCCCTGCCGTACCCCTAGAAGCCCTGCCGTACCCCTAGAAGCCCTGCCGTACCCCTAGAAGCCCTGCCGTACCCCTAGAAGCCCTGCCGTACCCTTAGAAGCCCTGCAGTACCCCTAGAAGCCCTGCCGTACCCCTAGAAGCCCTGCAGTACCCCTAGAAGCCCTGCCGTACCCCTAGAAGCCCTGCCGTACCCCTAGAAGCCCTGCCGTACCCCTAGAAGCCCTGCAGTACCCCTAGAAGCCCTGCAGTACCCCTAGAAGCCCTGCAGTACCCCTAGAAGCCCTGCAGTACCCCTAGAAGCCCTGCAGTACCCCTAGAAGCCCTGCCGTACCCCCTAGAAGCCCTGCAGTACCCCTAGAAGCCCCGCCGTACACCTAGAAGCCCCGCCGTACCCCTAGAAGCCCTGCAGTACCCCCTAGAAGCCCCGCAGTACCCCTAGAAGCCCCGCCGTACCCCTAGAAGCCCTGCCGTACCCCTAGAAGCCCTGCAGTACCCCTAGAAGCCCTGCAGTACCCCTAGAAGCCCTGTAGTACCCCTAGAAGCCCTGCCGTACCCCTAGAAGCCCTGCCGTACCCCTAGAAGCCCTGCCGTACCCCCTAGAAGCCCTGACGTACCCCCTAGAAGCCTTGCCGTACCCCCTAGAAGCCCTGCAGTACCCCTAGAAGCCCTGCAGTACCCCTAGAAGCCCTGCCGTACCCCTAGAAGCCCTGCCGTACCCCTAGAAGCCCTGCAGTACCCCTAGAAGCCCTGCAGTACCCCTAGAAGCCCTGCCGTACCCCTAGAAGCCCTGCCGTACCCCTAGAAGCCCTGCAGTACCCCTAGAAGCCCTGCCGTACCCCCTAGAAGCCCTGCCGTACCCCTAGAAGCCCTGCCGTACCCCTAGAAGCCCTGCAGTACCCCTAGAAGCCCTGCAGTACCCCTAGAAGCCCTGCAGTACCCCTAGAAGCCCTGCAGTACCCCTAGAAGCCCTGCCGTACCCCTAGAAGCCCTGCCGTACCCCCTAGAAGCCCTGCAGTACCCCTAGAAGCCCCGCCGTACCCCTAGAAGCCCCGCCGTACCCCTAGAAGCCCTGCAGTACCCCCTAGAAGCCCTGCAGTACCCCTAGAAGCCCCGCCGTACCCCTAGAAGCCCTGCCGTACCCCTAGAAGCCCTGCAGTACCCCTAGAAGCCCTGCAGTACCCCTGGAAGCCCTGCAGTACCCCTAGAAGCCCTGCCGTACCCCTAGAAGCCCTGCCGTACCCCTAGAAGCCCTGCCGTACCCCCTAGAAGCCCTGACGTACCCCCTAGAAGCCTTGCCGTACCCCCTAGAAGCCCTGCAGTACCCCTAGAAGCCCTGCAGTACCCCTAGAAGCCCTGCCGTACCCCTAGAAGCCCTGCCGTACCCCTAGAAGCCCTGCCGTACCCCTAGAAGCCCTGCCGTACCCCTAGAAGCCCTGCCGTACCCCTAGAAGCCCTGCCGTACCCCTAGAAGCCCTGCCGTACCCCTAGAAGCCCTGCAGTACCCCTAGAAGCCCTGCCGTACCCCCTAGAAGCCCTGCCGTACCCCTAGAAGCCCTGCCGTACCCCTAGAAGCCCTGCCGTACCCCTAGAAGCCCTGCCGTACCCCCTAGAAGCCCTGACGTACCCCCTAGAAGCCTTGCCGTACCCCCTAGAAGCCCTGCAGTACCCCTAGAAGCCCTGCAGTACCCCTAGAAGCCCTGCCGTACCCCTAGAAGCCCTGCCGTACCCCTAGAAGCCCTGCAGTACCCCTAGAAGCCCTGCAGTACCCCTAGAAGCCCTGCCGTACCCCTAGAAGCCCTGCCGTACCCCTAGAAGCCCTGCCGTACCCCTAGAAGCCCTGCAGTACCCCTAGAAGCCCTGCCGTACCCCCTAGAAGCCCTGCCGTACCCCTAGAAGCCCTGCCGTACCCCTAGAAGCCCTGCCGTACCCCTAGAAGCCCTGCAGTACCCCTAGAAGCCCTGCAGTACCCCTAGAAGCCCTGCAGTACCCCTAGAAGCCCTGCCGTACCCCTAGAAGCCCTGCAGTACCCCCTAGAAGCCCTGCCGTACCCCTAGAAGCCCTGCAGTACCCCTAGAAGCCCTGCAGTACCCCTAGAAGCCCTGCAGTACCCCTAGAAGCCCTGCCGTACCCCTTAGAAGCCCTGCCGTACCCCTAGAAGCCCTGCCGTACCCCTAGAAGCCCTGCAGTACCCCTAGAAGCCCTGCCGTACCCCTTAGAAGCCCTGCAGTACCCCTAGAAGCCCTGCAGTACCCCTAGAAGCCCTGCCGTACCCCTAGAAGCCCTGCCGTACCCCTAGAAGCCCTGCAGTACCCCTAGAAGCCCTGCAGTACCCCTAGAAGCCCTGCCGTACCCCTAGAAGCCCTGCAGTACCCCTAGAAGCCCTGCAGTACCCCTAGAAGCCCTGCAGTACCCCTAGAAGCCCTGCCGTACCCCTAGAAGCCCTGCAGTACCCCTAGAAGCCCTGCCGTACCCCTAGAAGCCCTGCCGTACCCCTAGAAGCCCTGCAGTACCCCTAGAAGACCTGCAGTACCCCTAGAAGCCCTGCAGTACCCCTAGAAGCCCTGCAGTACCCCTAGAAGCCCTGCAGTACCCCTAGAAGCCCTGCCGTACCCCTAGAAGCCCTGCCGTACCCCTAGAAGCCCTGCAGTACCCCTAGAAGCCCTGCCGTACCCCTAGAAGCCCTGCAGTACCCCTAGAAGCCCTGCAGTACCCCTAGAAGCCCTGCCGTACCCCTAGAAGCCCTGCAGTACCTCCACTCCTCCTGTGGTGTCTCAAACACCTCCCCTCCCATGACCTCGTTGTCTGGGTTGAGACAGATGCGGATCATGAGCTCCAAAGCCTGATCTCCCCACTCGTTGTCCCGCCGGGCCTTGTTCAGATGGAACAGAGCCTCACTCACCCTGTACACATGCCTGGAAGGAGAAGAGTTAGAGTTATCTTAGAACCATATCTTATTCTGTCTGCCAGGGGTTCTATACAGCTAGAGACTAGACACTCCCTATACAGCTAGTTCTATACAGCTAGAGACTAGACACTCACTATACAGCTAGAGACTAGACACTCACTATACAGCTAGAGACTAGACACTCACTATACAGCTAGAGACTAGACACTCACTATACAGCTAGTTCTATACAGCTAGAGACTAGACACTCACTATACAGCTAGAGACTAGACACTCACTATACAGCTCGAGACTAGACACTCACTATACAGCTAGAGACTAGACACTCACTATACAGCTAGAGACTAGACACTCACTATACAGCTAGTTCTATACAGCTAGAAAATAGACACTCCCTATACAGCTAGAGACTAGACACTCACTATACAGCTAGAGACTAGACACTCACTATACAGCTAGAGACTAGACACTCACTATACAGCTAGAGTCTAGACATTCACTATACAGCTAGAGACTAGACACTCACTATACAGCTAGAGACTAGACACTCACTATACAGCTAGAGACTAGACACTCACTATACAGCTAGTTCTATACTGCTAGAGACTAGACACTCACTATACAGCTAGAGACTAGACACTCACTATACAGCTAGAGACTAGACACTCACTATACAGCTAGAGACTAGACACTCACTATACAGCTAGAGACTAGACACTCCCTATACAGCTAGTTCTATACAGCTAGAGACTAGACACTCACTATACAGCTAGAGACTAGACACTCACTATACAGCTAGAGACTAGACACTCACTATACAGCTAGAGACTAGACACTCACTATACAGCTAGTTCTATACAGCTAGAGACTAGACACTCACTATACAGCTAGAGACTAGACACTCACTATACAGCTCGAGACTAGACACTCACTATACAGCTAGAGACTAGACACTCACTATACAGCTAGAGACTAGACACTCACTATACAGCTAGTTCTATACAGCTAGAAAATAGACACTCCCTATACAGCTAGAGACTAGACACTCACTATACAGCTAGAGACTAGACACTCACTATACAGCTAGAGACTAGACACTCACTATACAGCTAGAGTCTAGACATTCACTATACAGCTAGAGACTAGACACTCACTATACAGCTAGAGACTAGACACTCACTATACAGCTAGAGACTAGACACTCACTATACAGCTAGTTCTATACTGCTAGAGACTAGACACTCACTATACAGCTAGAGACTAGACACTCACTATACAGCTAGAGACTAGACACTCACTATACAGCTAGAGACTAGACACTCACTATACAGCTAGAGACTAGACACTCACTATACAGCTAGAGACTAGACACTCACAATACAGCTAGAGACTAGACACTCACTATACAGCTAGTTCTATACAGCTAGAGACTAGACACTCACTATACAGCTAGAGACTAGACACTCACTATACAGCTAGAGACTAGACACTCACTATACAGCTAGAGACTAGACACTCACTATACAGCTAGAGACTAGACACTCACAATACAGCTAGAGACTAGACAGTCACTATACAGCTAGTTCTATACAGCTAGAGACTAGACACTCACTATACAGCTAGAGACTAGACACTCACTATACAGCTAGAGACTAGACACTCACTATACAGCTAGAGACTAGACACTCACTATACAGCTAGAGACTAGACACTCACTATACAGCTAGAGACTAGACACTCACTATACAGCTAGTTCTATACAGCTAGAAAATAGACACTCCCTATACAGCTAGAGACTAGACACTCACTATACAGCTAGTTCTATACAGCTAGAAAATAGACACTCCCTATACAGCTAGAGACTAGACACTCACTATACAGCTAGTTCTATACAGCTAGAAAATAGACACTCCCTATACAGCTAGAGACTAGACACTCACTATACAGCTAGTTCTATACAGCTAGAAATTGACACTCCCTATACAGCTAGAGACTAGACACTCACTATACAGCTAGTTCTATACAGCTAGAGAATAGACACTCCCTATACAGCTAGAGACTAGACACTCACTATACAGCTAGTTCTATACAGCTAGAAAATAGACACTCCCTATACAGCTAGAGACTAGACACTCACTATACAGCTAGAGACTAGACACTCACTATACAGCTAGAGACTAGACACTCACTCTTTACAGTAGTTGTTGTATTAGGTCTTTACAGTAGTTGTTGTATTAGGTCTTTACAGTAGTTGTTGTATTAGGTCTTTACAGTAGTTGTTGTATTAGGTCTTTACAGTAGTTGTTGTATTAGACACTCACCAGTAGTAAAGGCCTTTACAGTAGTTGTTGTATTAGGTCTTTACAGTAGTTGTTGTATTAGGTCTTTACAGTAGTTGTTGTATTAGGTCTTTACAGTAGTTGTTGTATTAGACACTCACCAGTAGTAAAGGCCTTTACAGTAGTTGTTGTATTAGGTCTTTACAGTAGTTGTTGTATTAGGTCTTTACAGTAGTTGTTGTATTAGGTCTTTACAGTAGTTGTTGTATTAGGTCTTTACAGTAGTTGTTGTATTAGGTCTTTACAGTAGTTGTTGTATTAGGCCTTTACAGTAGTTGTTGTATTAGGTCTTTACAGTAGTTGTTGTATTAGGTCTTTACAGTAGTTGTTGTATTAGACACTCACCAGTAGTAAAGGTCTTTACAGTAGTTGTTGTATTAGGTCTTTACAGTAGTTGTTGTATTAGGTCTTTACAGTAGTTGTTGTATTAGGTCTTTACAGTAGTTGTTGTATTAGACACTCACCAGTAGTAAAGGTCTTTACAGTAGTTGTTGTATTAGGTCTTTACAGTAGTTGTTGTATTAGGTCTTTACAGTAGTTGTTGTATTAGGTCTTTACAGTAGTTGTTGTATTAGGTCTTTACAGTAGTTGTTGTATTAGACACTCACCAGTAGTAAAGGTCTTTACAGTAGTTGTTGTATTAGGTCTTTACAGTAGTTGTTGTATTAGGTCTTTACAGTAGTTGTTGTATTAGACACTCACCAGTAGTAAAGGTCTTTACAGTAGTTGTTGTATTAGGTCTTTACAGTAGTTGTTGTATTAGGTCTTTACAGTAGTTGTTGTATTAGGTCTTTACAGTAGTTGTTGTATTAGACACTCACCAGTAGTAAAGGTCTTTACAGTAGTTGTTGTATTAGGTCTTTACAGTAGTTGTTGTATTAGGTCTTTACAGTAGTTGTTGTATTAGGTCTTTACAGTAGTTGTTGTATTAGGTCTTTACAGTAGTTGTTGTATTAGACACTCACCAGTAGTAAAGGCCTTTACAGTAGTTGTTGTATTAGGTCTTTACAGTAGTTGTTTGAGACACTCACCAGTAGTAAAGGCCTTTACAGTAGTTGTATCCAGGCTCAGTGGTAGCTCCGTGGTTGTGGTGCTCACAGGCTTGAAACAGGGCCAGGGCGTCATCCAGTCTGGCTGACCGTCTCAGCACCTGGATACACTTGGCCAGGAACACGAAGTTATCTATGGGACAGTACCAACACCATTACACAGCAGTATAGACTATATGCTGCTATACATTTAACTCAAGGTCTAGATCCCTCAACTGTGGAACAGGAAGACACAGCTTTTTAAATTATTCCCCTCTAATCAGGGACTGATTTAGACCTGGGACACCAGGTGGGTGATTCCCCTCTAATCAGGGCCTGATTTAGACCTGGGACACCAGGTGGGTGATTCCCCTCTAATCAGGGACTGATTTAGACCTGGGACACCAGGTGGGTGATTCCCCTCTAATCAGGGCCTGATTTAGACCTGGGACACCAGGTGGGTGATTCCCCTCTAATCAGGGACTGATTTAGACCTGGGACACCAGGTGGGTGATTCCCCTCTAATCAGGGACTGATTTAGACCTGGTACACCAGTTGGGTGATTCTCCTCTAATCAGGGACTGATTTAGACCTGGGACACCAGGTGGGTGATTCTCCTCTAATCAGGGACTGATTTAGACCTGGGACACCAGGTGGGTGATTCCCCTCTAATCAGGGACTGATTTAGACCTGGGACACCAGGTGGGGGATTCTCCTCTAATCAGGGACTGATTTAGACCTGGGACACCAGGTGGGTGATTCCCCTCTAATCAGGGACTGATTTAGACCTGGGACACCAGGTGGGTGATTCCCCTCTAATCAGGGACTGATTTAGACCTGGGACACCAGGTGGGTGATTCCCCTCTAATCAGGGACTGATTTAGACCTGGGACACCAGGTGGGTGATTCCCCTCTAATCAGGGACTGATTTAGACCTGGGACACCAGGTGGGTGATTCCCCTCTAATCAGGGACTGATTTAGACCTGGGACACCAGGTGGGTGATTCCCCTCTAATCAGGGACTGATTTAGACCTGGGACACCAGGTGGGGGATTCCCCTCTAATCAGGGACTGTTTCAGACCTGGGACACCAGGTGGGTGATTACCCTCTAATCAGGGACTGATTTAGACCTGGGACACCAGGTGGGGGATTACCCTCTAATCAGGGCCTGATTTAGACCTGGGACACCAGGTGGGTGATTCCCCTCTAATCAGGGACTGATTTAGACCTGGGACACCTGGTGGGTACAAATAATTATCAGGTATAACAGAAAACCAGCTGTAATCTGGACCCCGTAGGGTAAGGTTTGAATACCCCTGTGTACATGGGTAAGGTACCCAGACAGGATCCCAGACAGGATCCCAGACAGGATCCCAAACAGGATCCAAATAAAGTCCAAATAAACAACATGAGACCCAATAACTTTAGTCTGTTTAAAATATAACATGTTGCTGGGCATCATGTACCTGGGCATCTGTCCATCAGTCCAAGGTATATCTCCACAGACTCATCAAACTTCTCCTCCTTCAACTTGATATCTCCGTACACCTTCATGCAGACACAGGAACATGATGATTATGTCAACCTTCCCAGTGTGCTCTAGCACGTACAAAGAGGAGAGAGGACTAAACCATTCAGGGGGGTGTTATATAGAGGAGAGAGGACTAAACCACTCAGGGGGGTGTTATATAGAGGAGAGAGGACTAAACCACTCAGGGGGGTGTTATATAGAGGACTAAACCATTCAGGGGGGTGTTATATAGAGGAGAGAGGACTAAACCACTCAGGGGGGTGTTATATAGAGGAGAGAGGACTAAACCACTCAGGGGGGTGTTATATAGAGGAGAGAGGACTAAACCACTCAGGGGGGTGTTATATAGAGGAGAGAGGACTAAACCACTCAGGGGGGTGTTATATAGAGGAGAGAGGACTAAACCATTCAGGGGGGTGTTATATAGAGGAGAGAGGACTAAACCACTCAGGGGGGTGTTATATAGAGGAGAGAGGACTAAACCATTGTGGCCTCTGGGGGATGTTAAATAGAGGAGAGAGGACTAAACCACTCAGGGGGGTGTTATATAGAGGAGAGAGGACTAAACCACTCAGGGGGGTGTTATATAGAGGAGAGAGGACTAAACCACTCAGGGGGGTGTTATATAGAGGAGAGAGGACTAAACCACTCAGGGGGGTGTTATATAGAGGAGAGAGGACTAAACCACTCAGGGGGGTGTTATATAGAGGAGAGAGGACTAAACCACTCAGGGGGGTGTTATATAGAGGAGAGTATGTCATCCAGCCCTGGAGTTTGGTATACCTCCACTGGTATGTCATCCAACCTAGAGTTTGGTATACCTCCACTGGTATGCCATCCAGCCCTGGAGTTTGGTATACCTCCACTGGTATGCCATCCAGCCCTGGAGTTTGGTATACCTCCACTGGTATGCCATCCAGCCCTGGAGTTTGGTATACCTCCACTGGTATGCCATCCAGCCCTGGAGTTTGGTATATCTCAACTGGTATGTCATCCAGCCCTGTTGTTTGGTATACCTCCACTGGTATGCCATCCAGCACTGGTGTTTGGTATACCTCCACTGGTATGTCATCCAGCCCTGGAGTTTGGTATATCTCCACTGGTATGTCATCCAGCCCTGGTTTATGGTATACCTCCACTGGTATGTCATCCAGCCCTGGAGTTTGATATACCTCCACTGGTATGCCATCCAGCACTGGTGTTTGGTATACCTCCACTGGTATGCCATCCAGCCCTGGAGTTTGGTATAGCTCCACTGGTATGCCATCCAGCCCTGGTGTTTGGTATACCTCCACTGGTATGCCATCCAGCCCTGGAGTTTGGTATACCTCCACTGGTATGCCATCCAGCCCTGGAGTTTGGTATACCTCCACTGGTATGCCATCCAGCCCTGGTGTTTGGTATACCTCCACTGGTATGCCATCCAGCCCTGGAGTTTGGTATATCTCCACTGGTATACCATCTAGCCTGGAGTTTGGTATATCTCAACTGGTATGCCATCCAGCCCTGGAGTTTGGTATACCTCCACTGGTATGCCATCCAGCCCTGGAGTTTGGTATACCTCCACTGGTATGTCATCTAGCCCTGGAGTTTGGTATACCTCCACTGGTATGCCATCCAGCCCTGGAGTTTGGTAAACCTCCACTGGTATGCCATCCAGCCCTGGAGTTTGGTATACCTCCACTGGTATGTCATCTAGCCCTGGAGTTTGGTATACCTCCACTGGTATGCCACCCAGCCCTGGAGTTTGGTAAACCTCCACTGGTATGCCATCCAACCCTGGAGTTTGGTATACCTCCACTGGTATGTCATCTAGCCCTGGAGTTTGGTATACCTCCACTGGTATGTCATCCAGCCCTGGAGTTTGGTATACCTCCACTGGTATGCCACCCAGCCCTGGAGTTTGGTATACTTCAACTGGTATGCCACCCAGCCCTGGAGTTTGGTATACTTCAACTGGTATGCCATCCAGCCCTGGTGTTTGGTAAACCTCTACTAGTATACCATCTAGCCCTGGAGTTTGGTATACCTCCACTGGTATGCCATCCAGCCCTGGAGTTTGGTATACCTCCACTGGTATGCCATCCAGCCCTGGAGTTTGGTATACCTCCACTGGTATGCCACCCAGCCCTGGAGTTTGGTATACTTCAACTGGTATGCCACCCAGCCCTGGAGTTTGGTATACCTCTACTAGTATACCATCTAGCCCTGGAGTTTGGTATATCTCCACTGGTTCGTCATCCAGCCCTGGAGCTTTCCCAGATTTAAAGGCTTTAATTGCATCAATAAGTTCCTCCTCTGTAATCTGGCCTCACATGAGTCTTTCTGTACAGCCGTTAATATTACATTATTAATAGAAAACAATCCGTACAATTAGCGTCGGTTAGAGGAGATGGAGGAGACAAACGAAAACATACACTTAAAGTACCTTGCTTCCTCTTTCAAAATATAATTTGGTGACTCCGTCATTTGTAACACGTTTGAGTAAATTATCTTTGGTAGCATTTCTATGTTGAAGATTTAAAAATAATTGTGTATTTTTCCCCAAATTCCATCCAGTTGCCACAAAGTTGGAAGCACAGAATCGTCTAGAATGTCATTGTGTGCTGTACTGTTAAGATTTCCCTTCACTGGAACTAAGGGGCCTGAACCATGAAAAACAGCCCCAGACCATTATTCCTCCTCCACCAAACTTTACAGTTGGCACTATGCATTTGGGCAGGTAGCGTTCTCCTGGCATCCGCCAAAACCCAGATTCGTATGTTGGACTGCGTTTCCACTGCTCCAGAGTACAATGGAGGCAAACTTTACACCACTCCAGCCGACGCTTGGCATTGTGCATGGAGATCTTAGGTTTGTGTGCGACTGCTCGGCCACGGAAACCCATTTCATGAAGCTCCCAACGAACAGTTCTTGTGCTGACGTTGCTTTCAGAGGCTGTTTCTGAACTCAGTAGTGAGTGTCGCAACCGAAGACAGACAATGATAACGTGCTATGCGCTTCAGCACTCGGAGGTTCCATTCTGTGAGCTTGTGTGGTCTACCACTTCGTGGCTGAGCCGTTGTTGCTCCGAGACGTTTCCACTTCACAATAACAGCACTTACAGTTGACCGGGGCAGCTCTAGCAGGGCAGAAATTTGACGAACTGACTTGTTGGAAAGGTGGCATCCTATGACGGTGCCACGTTGAAAGTCACTGAGCTCTTCATTCCGGTCCATTCTACTGCCAATGTTTGTCTATGGAGATTGCAAGGCTGTATGCTCAATTTTATTCACCTGTCAGTAACCGATGTGGATGAAATATCCGAATCCACTAACTTGAATGGGTGTCCAAATACTTTTGCGTATATAGTGTATATAGAGGAGAGAGGATTGTACCATTGTGGCGTCAGGGAGGAGGGCATCCCTTCCCAGCACCTCCTCAACCTGCATCATGGCTTCATCCGTCTTCCCATTCTCCAGGTAGAACTGGGCCAACTCCAGACTGATCTGAGAGGGGAGTATAGATCAGATATAGATCAGATCTACAGAATATAGATACAGTTGAAGTCGGAGGTTTACATCCACTGAGGTTGGAGTCATTAAAACTCGTTTTTCAACCACTCCACAAATTTCTTGTTAACAAACTATAGTTTTGTCATGTCGGTTAGGATATCTACTTTGTGCATGACACAAGTAAGTTTTCCAACAATTGTTTACAGGCAGATTATTTCACTTATAATTCACTGTATCACAATTCCAGTGGGTCAGAAGTTTACATACACTAAGTTGACTGTGCCTTTAAACAGCTTGGAAAATTCCAGAAAATTATGTCATGGCTTTAGAAATTTCTGATAGGCTAATTGACATCATTTGAGTCAATTGGAGGTGTACCTGTGGATGTATTTCAAGGCCTACCTTCAAACCCAGTGTCTCTTTGCTTGACATCATGGGAAAATCAAAAGAAATCAGCCAAGACCTCAGAAAAAGAAATTGTAGACGTCCACAAGTCTGGTTCATCCTAGGGAGCAATTTCCAAACGCCTGAAGGTACCACGTTAATCTGTACAAACAATAGTACGCAAGTATAAACACCATGGGACCACGCAGCCGTCATACCGCTCAGGAAGGAGACGCGTTCTGTCTCCTAGAGATGAATGTACTTTGGTGCGAAAAGTGCAAATCAATCCCAGAACAACAGCAAAGGACCTTGTGAAGATGCTGGAGGTAACAGGTACAAAAGTATCTATATCCACAGTAAAACGAGTCCTATCGACATAACCTGAAAGGCTGCTCAGTAGGGAAGAAGCCACTGCTCCAAAACCGCCATAAAAAAGCCAGACTACGGTTTGCAACTGCACATGGGGACAAAGACCGTACTTTTTGGAGAAATGTCCTCTGGTCTGATGAAACAAAAATAGAACTGTTTGGCCATAATGACCATCGTTATGTTTGGTAAAAAAGGGGGAGGCTTGCAAGCCGAAGAACACCATCCCAACCGTGAAGCACGGGGGTGGCAGCATCATGTTGTGGGGGTGCTTTGCTGCAGGAGGGACTGGTGCACTTCACAAAATAGATGGCTTCATGAGGTAAGAAATTTTGGTGGATATATTGAAGCAACATCTCAAGACATCAGTCAGGAAGTTAAAGCTCTGTCCATTTGGAAGACCCATTTCCGACCATGACCCCAAGCATACTTCCAAAGTTGTTGCAAAATGGCTTAAGGACAACAAAGTCAAGGTATTGGAGTGGCCATCACAAAGCCCTGACCTCAATCCCATAGAGAATTTGTGAGCAGAACTGAAAAAGTGTGTGCGAGCAAGGAGGCCTACAAACCTGACTCAGTTACACCAGCTCTGTCAGGAGGAATGGGCCAAAATTCACCCAACGTATTGTGGGAAGCTTGTGAAAGGCTACCTGAGACATTTGACCCAAGTTAAACAATTTAAAGGCAATGCTACCAAATACTAAATAAGTGTATGTAAACTTCTGACCCACTGGGAATGTGATGAAAGAAATAAAAGCTGAAATAAATCATTCTCTCTACTATTATTCTGACATTTCACATTCTTAAAATAACCTTGTTGTCTGTCCTCCCGATGGCTACTATAGCCTGGTTGTAGTAATACTAACCTTGTTGTCTGTCCTCCCGATGGCTACTATAGCCTGGTTGTAGTAATACTAACCTTGTTGTCTGTCCTCCCGATGGCTACTATAGCCTGGTTGTAGTAATACTAACTTTGTTGTCTGTCCTCCCGATGGCTACTATAGCCTGGTTGTAGTAATACTAACCTTGTTGTCTGTCCTCCCGATGGCTACTATAGCCTGGTTGTATTAATACTAACCTTGTTGTCTGTCCTCCTGATGGCTACTATAGCCTGGTTGTAGTAATACTAACCTTGTTGTCTGTCCTCCCGATGGCTACTATAGCCTGGTTGTAGTAATACTAACCTTGTTGTCTGTCCTCCTGATGGCTACTATAGCCTGGTTGTAGTAATACTAACCTTGTTGTCTGTCCTCCCGATGGCTACTATAGCCTGGTTGTAGTAATACTAACCTTGTTGTCTGTCCTCCCGATGGCTACTATAGCCTGGTTGTAGTAATACTAACCTTGTTGTCTGTCCTCCTGATGGCTACTATAGCCTGGTTGTAGTAATACTAACCTTGTTGTCTGTCCTCCCGATGGCTACTATAGCCTGGTTGTAGTAATACTAACCTTGTTGTCTGTCCTCCCGATGGCTACTATAGCCTGGTTGTAGTAATACTAACCTTGTTGTCTGTCCTCCCGATGGCTACTATAGCCTGGTTGTAGTAATACTAACCTTGTTGTCTGTCCTCCCGATGGCTACTATAGCCTGGTTGTAGTATAACTAACCTTGTTGTCTGTCCTCCTGATGGCTACTATAGCCTGGTTGTAGTAATACTAACCTTGTTGTCTGTCCTCCTGATGGCTACTATAGCCTGGTTGTAGTATAACTAACCTTGTTGTCTGTCCTCCCGATGGCTACTATAGCCTGGTTGTAGTATAACTAACCTTGTTGTCTGTCCTCCCGATGGCTACTATAGCCTGGTTGTAGTAATACTAACCTTGTTGTCTGTCCTCCCGATGGCTACTATAGCCTGGTTGTAGTAATACTAACCTTGTTGTCTGGCCTCCCGATGGCTACTATAGCCTGGTTGTAGTAATACTAACCTTGTTGTCTGTCCTCCTGATGGCTACTATAGCCTGGTTGTAGTAATACTAACCTTGTTGTCTGTCCTCCCGATGGCTACTATAGCCTGGTTGTAGTAATACTAACCTTGTTGTCTGTCCTCCCGATGGCTACTATAGCCTGGTTGTAGTAATACTAACCTTGTTGTCTGTCCTCCCGATGGCTACTATAGCCTGGTTGTAGTATAACTAACCTTGTTGTCTGTCCTCCTGATGGCTACTATAGCCTGGTTGTAGTAATACTAACCTTGTTGTCTGTCCTCCTGATGGCTACTATAGCCTGGTTGTAGTATAACTAACCTTGTTGTCTGTCCTCCCGATGGCTACTATAGCCTGGTTGTAGTAATACTAACCTTGTTGTCTGTCCTCCCGATGGCTACTATAGCCTGGTTGTAGTAATACTAACCTTGTTGTCTGTCCTCCCGATGGCTACTATAGCCTGGTTGTAGTAATACTAACCTTGTTGTCTGTCCTCCCGATGGCTACTATAGCCTGGTTGTAGTATAACTAACCTTGTTGTCTGTCCTCCTGATGGCTACTATAGCCTGGTTGTAGTAATACTAACCTTGTTGTCTGTCCTCCTGATGGCTACTATAGCCTGGTTGTAGTATAACTAACCTTGTTGTCTGTCCTCCCGATGGCTACTATAGCCTGGTTGTAGTATAACTAACCTTGTTGTCTGTCCTCCTGATGGCTACTATAGCCTGGTTGTAGTATAACTAACCTTGTTGTCTGTCCTCCCGATGGCTACTATAGCCTGGTTGTAGTAATACTAACCTTGTTGTCTGTCCTCCTGATGGCTACTATAGCCTGGTTGTAGTAATACTAACCTTGTTGTCTGTCCTCCCGATGGCTACTATAGCCTGGTTGTAGTAATACTAACCTTGTTGTCTGTCCTCCTGATGGCTACTATAGCCTGGTTGTAGTAATACTAACCTTGTTGTCTGTCCTCCCGATGGCTACTATAGCCTGGTTGTAGTAATACTTGGTCCTGTCTACATCGGTCCTGCTACGGTAGTGTCTGGCCAGCTGACAACAGATGGAACACAGCACGGTTCTCCCTTGTTCCAGCAGCTCTGGGCGCTCTGTTTGACACCGCTTCAGGACACTCTCCTGGACACTGTGGGCCTGGGAGAGACAGACACCGTGTAAGAAACACACAGCCCATTTGGAAAGGAAGTCCTCCTCACACAGGGCACCATGAGTGACAACAGATCCCCCCACATAGAACCTGTTACACTGTCACAAACTAGCTACAGTCAAACTGAGAGGTACTAGTTACTGTACTGTCTGTTACTGACAACATTAACACAAGTGGAAAATGACTGTATCAACATGTCATTGTTCTAAGACCTTCTCCAATGTTTCCTGGACTGATCAGCGTAGTGAGCCCTACCTTCTCCAGAGTAACCCTAACCTTCTCCAGAGTAACCCTAACCTTCTCCAGAGTAACCCTAACCTTCTCCATAGTAACCCTAACTCTAACCTTCTCCAGAGTAACCCTGACCTTCTCCAGAGTAACCCTAACCTTCTCCAGAGTAACCCTAACCTTCTCCAGAGTAACCCTAACCTTCTCCATAGTAACCCTAACTCTAACCTTCTCCAGAGTAACCCTAACTCTAACCTTCTCCATAGTAACCCTAACCCTCTCCATAGTAACCCTAATCTTCTCCAGAGTAACCCTAACCCTGACCTTCTCCATAGTAACCCTAAATCTAACCCTGACCTTCTCCATAGTAACCTTAACTCTAACCTTCTCCATAGTGACCCTCAATCTAACCCTGACCTTCTCCATAGTAACCCTAACTCTCACCTTCTCCAGAGTAACCCTAACTCTAACCTTCTCCATAGTAACCCTAACCCTGACCTTCTCCATAGTAACCCTAACCCTCTCCATAGTAACCCTAACTCTCTCCATAGTAACCCTAACTCTCACCTTCTCCAGAGTAACCCTGACCTTCTCCGCAGTAACCCTAACTCTGACCTTCTCCAGAGTAACCCTAACTCCAAGCCTTACCTTCTCTAGTGTGTCCTGGACCGATCCCTGGTCAGCATAGTGTGCTCTGGCTAGCAGCAGAAAGTACTGTACGTTGCTCATCAGGCTGGAGACGGTCAGTGTACCATCATCACAGTGCAGAGCGGTCATCAGAGTCCTCTGGGCCTTGCCATACTGACGCAGCTTCAGGAGCAGCTCTACCAGGTCCACCACCAGAGAGTCATGACCGCCCAGCTTCACTGCACTCTCATAGTGACGGACAGCCTGCAAGACCAATCAGGTTAGATATAAATACTCTCATAGTGACGGACAGTCTGCAAGACCAATCAGGTTAGATATAAATACTCTCATAGTGACGGACAGTCTGCAAGACCAATCAGGTTAGATATAAATACTCTCATAGTGACGGACAGCCTGCAAGACCAATCAGGTTAGATATAAATACTCTCATAGTGACGGACAGCCTGCAAGACCAATCAGGTTAGATATAAATACTCTCATAGTGACGGACAGCCTGCAAGACCAATCAGGTTAGATATAAATACTCTCATAGTGACGGACAGCCTGCAAGACCAATCAGGTTAGATATAAATACTCTCATAGTGACGGACAGCCTGCAAGACCAATAGGGTTAGACATAAATACTCTCATAGTGACGGACAGCCTGCAAGACCAATAGGGTTAGACATAAATACTCTCATAGTGACGGACAGCCTGCAAGACCAATCAGGTTAGATATAAATACTCTCATAGTGACGGACAGCCTGCAAGACCAATAGGGTTAGACATAAATACTCTCATAGTGACGGACAGCCTGCAAGACCAATAGGGTTAGACATAAATACTCTCATAGTGACGGACAGCCTGCAAGACCAATCAGGTTAGATATAAATACTCTCATAGTGACGGACAGCCTGCAAGACCAATCAGGTTAGATATAAATACTCTCATAGTGACAGACAGCCTGCAAGACCAATAGGGTTAGACATAAATACTCTCATAGTGACGGACAGCCTGCAAGACCAATCAGGTTAGATATAAATACTCTCATAGTGACGGACAGCCTGCAAGACCAATAGGGTTAGACATAAATACTCTCATAGTGACGGACAGCCTGCAAGACCAATCAGGTTAGACATAAATACTCTCATAGTGACGGGCAGCCTGCAAGACCAATCAGGTTAGATATAAATACTCTCATAGTGACGGACAGCCTGCAAGACCAATAGGGTTAGACATAAATACTCTCATAGTGACGGACAGCCTGCAAGACCAATAGGGTTAGACATAAATACTCTCATAGTGACGGACAGCCTGCAAGACCAATCAGGTTAGATATAAATACTCTCATAGTGACGGACAGCCTGCAAGACCAATAGGGTTAGACATAAATACTCTCATAGTGACGGACAGCCTGCAAGACCAATCAGGTTAGATATAAATACTCTCATAGTGACGGACAGCCTGCAAGACCAATCAGGTTAGATATAAATACTCTCATAGTGACAGACAGCCTGCAAGACCAATAGGGTTAGACATAAATACTCTCATAGTGACGGACAGCCTGCAAGACCAATCAGGTTAGATATAAATACTCTCATAGTGACGGACAGCCTGCAAGACCAATAGGGTTAGACATAAATACTCTCATAGTGACGGACAGCCTGCAAGACCAATCAGGTTAGACATAAATACTCTCATAGTGACGGGCAGCCTGCAAGACCAATCAGGTTAGATATAAATACTCTCATAGTGACGGACAGCCTGCAAGACCAATCAGGTTAGATATAAATACTCTCATAGTGACTGACCATAGTCTCTGTGCCCATGAAAGCGAAGGTAACCTGCCTAAATGACTACCGCCCCGTAGCACTCACATCTGTAGCCATGAAGTGCTTTGAAAGACTGGTCATGGCTCACATCAACACCATTATCCCAGAAACCCTAGACCCACTCCAATTTGCATACCGCAACAACAGATCCACAGATGACGCAATCGACACTGCCCTGTTCCACCTGGACAAAAGGAACACCTATGTGAGAATATTGTTCATTAACTACAGCTCAGCGTTCAACACCATAGTGCCCTCAAAGCTCATCACTAAGCTAAGGACCCTGGGACTAAACACCTCCCTGTGCAACTGGATCCTGGACTTCCTTACGGGCTGCCCCCAGGTGGTAAGGTTAGGTAACAACACATCTGCCACGCTGATCCTCAACACGGGGGCCCCTCAGGAGTGCGTGCTTAGTCCCCTCCTGTACTCCCTGTTCACCCACGACTGCGTGACCAAGCACCACTCCAACACCATCAGTGGTTGGCCTGATCACCGACAACGATGAGACAGCCTACAGGGAGGAGGTCAGAGACCTGACAACGATGAGACAGCCTATAGGGAGGAGATCAGAGACCTGGCAGTGTGGTGCCAGAACAACAACCTCTCCCTTCAATGTGAGCAAGACAACAAAGAGCTTCTCTTAGTTCAAAACTCCTAATCCCCAAAATGGGAGAACAAAACAATATTTCTAATTTTGAGAATGGGGGAATGGTCCGAAGACACTTAAGGGACAGTCATGACGAGTGTGTTTCATTTGGTGACCTCATGAAGGACAGGAAATTGTTAAAGGAATTTAATTCCTATATGTTTATCAACCAATTCAATCAAAACACTCTGTCCATACATAAGAATTTGTAAGATACTTATCAGCATAAAATGGACAGAAACCAGTCTCAAAATCAATCAATCAATAGCGTTTATTCTCGAGAGTACTGATCATAGTACAATTTACATCAGGTTATATAATAAAAATGACGTCATAGGTTTTAAAATGTCCTTCCTCCTCTCGGATACAATGGCAGTACAGTTAGCGTTCTTGGATTGTCTGCCACCTGTTAAACAATCTGCAACCAACCCAAGGTCTCTCCCCTCCCTGGGTAGAGACAGAATGTCCTGTAAGGAACACATCATTCTTGCCTGTCTGAAGATAACTCCATTCTTTCTAACAAGGAACACATTATATTCAGCATTATGATTATAATAAGATTCATTCATCCATACAGTAATATAGTAGTATTCTGTTTAGTTATAATTCTAAGTCAAATGTATTTAATATTTGAGTCATTTATTCATAAAAATCCCGTAACAGAAACACACATAACCGTATCTCTTAAAGTGTACATTTCCCAGCTGTCAGATTTACATCGAAATATTGTGAAACGTATGTGATTAAACATGAAACTATTTGTGAAAAGATGTAAAGTGATGTTAAGTATGGATTTTCATATAAAGATTAACTAGTCAGTGGCCATATTCCCGTGAGCCTAGACATCACATTAGGCTTCACAGGACCGCCCTTTTTCTCTAAAGTGTATAAAACCCACTCCTGACAAAATTCACATTAGACTAGAAAACATGCAGCTGATACTTCATGTGAAATGGTTGAAACTACAACTCTACCAAATGACGAGTCAGAGAATGCCGGGACAGAGTCCCCATGTTGGAATGGCTACAATTCTATAGGCCACGGAGACCATACAGCTGTAGTTTTGGCTACACGGCTGGAAATGGTTCAACTCTGAGACTATCGATCACTACAGAATAAGAGTAAATCTTTGACGTTGAATTACTCGTCTGCAGCTGGAATTTACGTAAGTCTAGTACGAGAATACTGACAACCGCGGAAGCCTCTATTCTATGAGAACATTTCTGAATGGTACTCTGAAGTGTCCATTCTAACCATCTACAACCACGAAAGATATTGTGACTTCTGGGAAAGTTAACCCCAGACTCTGATGAACTCTACAGGACGATTGAGTGTTTTCAATGGAGAGACAAATATATACATTGCAATTATTCTCGAATGAGCATCCGTTCATGTGCAAAGAATTAGCATTTCAATGATTATAATTATCCGCTGTGTGTAGTGAATCAATTTTGTCTTTCCCGCTCTTTCTCAGTCCCCACCCCAGTCCCCATGTTAGACCAGCAGCACCTTGTTTCTCTATGAAGGAGAGAACAGACATACAGGATGTTAGACCAGCAGCACCTTGTTTCTCTATGAAGGAGAGAACAGACATACAGGATGTTAGACCAGCAGCACCTTGTTTCTCTATGAAGGAGAGAACAGACATACAGGATGTTAGACCAGCAGCACCTTGTTTCTTTATGAAGGAGAGAACAGACATACAGGATGTTAGACCAGCAGCACCTTGTTTCTCTATGAAGGAGAGAACAGACATACAGGATGTTAGACCAGCAGCACCTTGTTTCTCTATGAAGGAGAGAACAGACATACAGGATGTTAGACCAGCAGCACCTTGTTTCTCTATGAAGGAGAGAACAGACATACAGGATGTTAGACCAGCAGCACCTTGTTTCTCTATGAAGGAGAGAACAGACATACAGGATGTTAGACCAGCGTACAGGATGTTAGACCAGCAGCACCTTGTTTCTCTATGAAGGAGAGAACAGACATACAGGATGTTAGACCAGCAGCACCTGGTTTCTCTATGAAGGAGAGAACAGACATACAGGATGTTAGACCAGCAGCACCTGGTTTCTCTATGAAGGAGAGAACAGACATACAGGATGTTAGACCAGCAGCACCTTGTTTCTCTATGAAGGAGAGAACAGACATACAGGATGTTAGACCAGCAGCACCTTGTTTCTCTATGAAGGAGAGAACAGACATACAGGATGTTAGACCAGCAGCACCTTGTTTCTCTATGAAGGAGAGAACAGATATACAGGATGTTAGACCAGCAGCACCTTGTTTCTCTATGAAGGAGAGAACAGATATACAGGATGTTAGACCAGCAGCACCTTGTTTCTCTATGAAGGAGAGAACAGACATACAGGATGTTAGACCAGCAGCACCTTGTTTCTCTATGAAGGAGAGAACAGACATACAGGATGTTAGACCAGCAGCACCTTGTTTCTCTATGAAGGAGAGAACAGACATACAGGATGTTAGACCAGCAGCACCTTGTTTCTCTATGAAGGAGAGAACAGACATACAGGATGTTAGACCAGCAGCACCTTGTTTCTCTATGAAGGAGAGAACAGACATACAGGATGTTAGACCAGCAGCACCTTGTTTCTTTATGAAGGAGAGAACAGACATACAGGATGTTAGACCAGCAGCACCTTGTTTCTCTATGAAGGAGAGAACAGATATACAGGATGTTAGACCAGCAGCACCTTGTTTCTTTATGAAGGAGAGAACAGACATACAGGATGTTAGACCAGCGTACAGGATGTTAGACCAGCAGCACCTGGTTTCTCTATGAAGGAGAGAACAGATATACAGGATGTTAGACCAGCAGCACCTTGTTTCTCTATGAAGGAGAGAACAGACATACAGGATGTTAGACCAGCAGCACCTGGTTTCTCTATGAAGGAGAGAACAGACATACAGGATGTTAGACCAGCAGCACCTTGTTTCTTTATGAAGGAGAGAACAGACATACAGGATGTTAGACCAGCAGCACCTTGTTTCTCTATGAAGGAGAGAACAGATATACAGGATGTTAGACCAGCAGCACCTTGTTTCTCTATGAAGGAGAGAACAGACATACAGGATGTTAGACCAGCAGCACCTTGTTTCTCTATGAAGGAGAGAACAGACATACAGGATGTTAGACCAGCAGCACCTTGTTTCTCTATGAAGGAGAGAACAGACATACAGGATGTTAGACCAGCAGCACCTGGTTTCTCTATGAAGGAGAGAACAGACATACAGGATGTTAGACCAGCAGCACCTTGTTTCTCTATGAAGGAGAGAACAGACATACAGGATGTTAGACCAGCAGCACCTTGTTTCTCTATGAAGGAGAGAACAGACATACAGGATGTTAGACCAGCAGCACCTTGTTTCTCTATGAAGGAGAGAACAGATATACAGGATGTTAGACCAGCGTACAGGATGTTAGACCAGCAGCACCTTGTTTCTCTATGAAGGAGAGAACAGATATACAGGATGTTAGACCAGCAGCACCTGGTTTCTCTATGAAGGAGAGAACAGACATACAGGATGTTAGACCAGCAGCACCTGGTTTCTCTATGAAGGAGAGAACAGACATACAGGATGTTAGACCAGCAGCACCTGGTTTCTCTATGAAGGAGAGAACAGATATACAGGATGTTAGACCAGCAGCACCTTGTTTCTCTATGAAGGAGAGAACAGACATACAGGATGTTAGACCAGCAGCACCTTGTTTCTCTATGAAGGAGAGAACAGACATACAGGATGTTAGACCAGCAGCACCTTGTTTCTCTATGAAGGAGAGAACAGACATACAGGATGTTAGACCAGCAGCACCTTGTTTCTCTATGAAGGAGAGAACAGACATACAGGATGTTAGACCAGCGTACAGGATGTTAGACCAGCAGCACCTTGTTTCTCTATGAAGGAGAGAACAGACATACAGGATGTTAGACCAGCAGCACCTTGTTTCTCTATGAAGGAGAGAACAGACATACAGGATGTTAGACCAGCAGCACCTTGTTTCTCTATGAAGGAGAGAACAGACATACAGGATGTTAGACCAGCAGCACCTTGTTTCTCTATGAAGGAGAGAACAGACATACAGGATGTTAGACCAGCAGCACCTTGTTTCTCTATGAAGGAGAGAACAGATATACAGGATGTTAGACCAGCAGCACCTTGTTTCTCTATGAAGGAGAGAACAGACATACAGGATGTTAGACCAGCAGCACCTTGTTTCTCTATGAAGGAGAGAACAGACATACAGGATGTTAGACCAGCAGCACCTTGTTTCTCTATGAAGGAGAGAACAGACATACAGGATGTTAGACCAGCAGCACCTTGTTTCTCTATGAAGGAGAGAACAGACATACAGGATGTTAGACCAGCAGCACCTTGTTTCTCTATGAAGGAGAGAACAGACATACAGGATGTTAGACCAGCAGCACCTTGTTTCTCTATGAAGGAGAGAACAGACATACAGGATGTTAGACCAGCAGCACCTTGTTTCTCTATGAAGGAGAGAACAGACATACAGGATGTTAGACCAGCAGCACCTTGTTTCTCTATGAAGGAGAGAACAGATATACAGGATGTTAGACCAGCAGCACCTTGTTTCTCTATGAAGGAGAGAACGGACATACAGGATGTTAGACCAGCAGCACCTTGTTTCTCTATGAAGGAGAGAACAGACATACAGGATGTTAGACCAGCAGCACCTGGTTTCTTTATGAAGGAGAGAACAGACATACAGGATGTTAGACCAGCAGCACCTTGTTTCTCTATGAAGGAGAGAACAGACATACAGGATGTTAGACCAGCGTACAGGATGTTAGACCAGCAGCACCTTGTTTCTCTATGAAGGAGAGAACAGACATACAGGATGTTAGACCAGCAGCACCTTGTTTCTCTATGAAGGAGAGAACAGACATACAGGATGTTAGACCAGCAGCACCTTGTTTCTTTATGAAGGAGAGAACAGATATACAGGATGTTAGACCAGCGTACAGGATGTTAGACCAGCAGCACCTGGTTTCTCTATGAAGGAGAGAACAGACATACAGGATGTTAGACCAGCAGCACCTGGTTTCTCTATGAAGGAGAGAACAGACATACAGGATGTTAGACCAGCAGCACCTTGTTTCTCTATGAAGGAGAGAACAGACATACAGGATGTTAGACCAGCAGCACCTTGTTTCTCTATGAAGGAGAGAACAGACATACAGGATGTTAGACCAGCGTACAGGATGTTAGACCAGCAGCACCTGGTTTCTCTATGAAGGAGAGAACAGACATACAGGATGTTAGACCAGCAGCACCTTGTTTCTCTATGAAGGAGAGAACAGACATACAGGATGTTAGACCAGCAGCACCTTGTTTCTCTATGAAGGAGAGAACAGACATACAGGATGTTAGACCAGCAGCACCTTGTTTCTCTATGAAGGAGAGAACAGACATACAGGATGTTAGACCAGCAGCACCTTGTTTCTCTATGAAGGAGAGAACAGACGTACAGGATGTTAGACCAGCAGCACCTTGTTTCTCTATGAAGGAGAGAACAGACATACAGGATGTTAGACCAGCAGCACCTTGTTTCTCTATGAAGGAGAGAACAGACGTACAGGATGTTAGACCAGCGTACAGGATGTTAGACCAGCAGCACCTGGTTTCTCTATGAAGGAGAGAACAGACGTACAGGATGTTAGACCAGCAGCACCTTGTTTCTCTATGAAGGAGAGAACAGACATACAGGATGTTAGACCAGCAGCACCTTGTTTCTCTATGAAGGAGAGAACAGACATACAGGATGTTAGACCAGCAGCACCTTGTTTCTCTATGAAGGAGAGAACAGACATACAGGATGTTAGACCAGCAGCACCTTGTTTCTCTATGAAGGAGAGAACAGACATACAGGATGTTAGACCAGCGTACAGGATGTTAGACCAGCAGCACCTTGTTTCTCTATGAAGGAGAGAACAGACATACAGGATGTTAGGCCAGTGACTGACAGCCTGCAGGACCAATCAGGTTAGTGATATAAACACTAAGTGACTGACAGCCTGCAGGACCAATCAGGTTAGTGATATATAAACTCAGTGACTGACAGCCTGCAGGACCAATCAGGTTAATGATATAAACACTCAGTGACTGACAGCCTGCAGGACCAATCAGGTTAGTGATATAAACACTCAGTGACTGACAGCCTGCAGGACCAATCAGGTTAGTGATATAAACACTAAGTGACTGACAGCCTGCTGGACCAATCAGGTTAGTGATATAAACACTAAGTGACTGACAGCCTGCAGGACCAATCAGGTTAGTGATATAAACACTCAGTGACTGACAGCCTGCAGGACCAATCAGGTTAGTGATATAAACACTCAGTGACTGACAGCCTGCAGGACCAATCAGGTAAGACATAGAGTGAGGAGGGAACAGTATGAGAACATTCCTCAGTAAAATGGTAAACAAACACAGCTTTCACTCTTGAGAAATAGTCTGAAAAGGGAAGAATGTCCTGTGTGAGCACTGAGCAGTATCTGTGCTTGAATCTTTGCCACAGCCTTTCCCGTCTCCAATACCTGGTTGTACTGATGGGTCTTCACATAGGCTTGGCCCATCTTTCTCCACAGGGTTGCGTCCCGAGCCGTCCCTCTCATTGCCTCTTGATACACCTCAACAGCTCTCTCTGGCTGCAGAATAGAAATGTGATATTTCATATACCTGTCTGTGTCAATGCATTTGCAAAGTCTTACTAATGTGATATGGACAGTCAATAATACGCAGTACACAAGGTACCACTGGTGTGACAGTTAAAACATATGCCATTTAATACCCTCTTTAATCCACTTACAGTCATGGTGCATATTATTATAGATTTTTACATATGGGTGGTCCAAGAAATCGAACCCACTATCCTGGCATTGCGAGCTCCATGACCTACCAACTGAGCTACAGAGGACCAAGCTCCACGCTCTACCAACTGAGCTACAGAGGACCAAGCTCCATGATCTACCTACTGAGCTACAGAGGACCAAGCTCCACGCTCTACCAACTGAGTTACAGAGGACCAAGCTCCATGATCTACCAACTGAGCTACAGAGGACCAAGCTCCATGATCTACCAACTGAGCTACAGAGGACCAAGCTCCACGCTCTACCAACTGAGTTACAGAGGGCCAAGCTCCATGATCTACCTACTGAGTTACAGAGGACCAAGCTCCATGATCTACCTACTGAGCTACAGAGGACCAAGCTCCACGCTCTACCTACTGAGCTACAGAGGTCCAAGCTCCACGCTCTACCTACTGAGCTACAGAGGACCAAGCTCCACGCTCTACCTACTGAGCTACAGAGGACCAAGCTCCATGATCTACCTACTGAGCTACAGAGGACCAAGCTCCACCTACTGAGTTACAGAGGACCAAGCTCCATGATCTACCTACTGAGTTACAGAGGACCAAGCTCCATGATCTACCTACTGAGCTACAGAGGACCAAGCTCCACGCTCTACCTACTGAGTTACAGAGGACCAAGCTCCATGATCTACCTACTGAGTTACAGAGGACCAAGCTCCACGCTCTACCAACTGAGCTACAGAGGACCAAGCTCCACGCTCTACCTACTGAGCTACAGAGGACCAAGCTCCACGATCTACCTACTGAGCTACAGAGGACCAAGCTCCACGCTCTACCTACTGAGTTACAGAGGACCAAGCTCCATGATCTACCTACTGAGTTACAGAGGACCAAGCTCCATGATCTACCTACTGAGTTACAGAGGACCAAGCTCCATGATCTACCTACTGAGCTACAGAGGACCAAGCTCCACGCTCTACCTACTGAGCTACAGATGAGCAGCTCTTGTTATACCTACTGAGTTACAGATGAGCAGCTCTTGTTATACCTACTGAGTTACAGATGAGCAGCTCTTGTTATACCTACTGAGCTACAGAGGACCAAGCTCCATGATCTACCTACTGAGTTACAGAGGACCAAGCTCCACGCTCTACCTACTGAGCTACAGATGAGCAGCTCTTGTTATACCTACTGAGCTACAGATGAGCAGCTCTTGTTATACCTACTGAGCTACAGATGAGCAGCTCTTGTTATACCTACTCAGTTACAGATGAGCAGCTCTTGTTATACCTCTTGTATGTTGATGTAGGCGTCCCCCAGAAGGATAGAGGACTGAGGCCCGGGTAGTTCATCTCTGATCTCCCTATAGCAGGCTATGTACAGCTTCTTGTCTTTGCGTCTCTGCAGGTATATGAGGGCCATCTTCTCCTTGGCCGCTGTGTAGTGTGTCTGAAGAGAACAAGAAGAAAAAGGAAGATGTACTTTATTGTCCCGTTAACTTAAGAAAGAACAGAACAGTGTCTTCACAACCTGGTCCGGTGTGATGCCTCTGAGGACGCTGAGGGCTGTGTCCAGGTCATCTCTAGCCAAGGCCATGTCCACATTAGCTATTGTCACACAGATCTCCTCGGGGGTACCAGCGAACGCCACCATAGCGTCCTGCAGCACCATGGTCGACTCATGCTGGCAGGAGAGGAGGAAGGGGTTTATAGACACACTCTACACTGTCTACCTGGCAACAGCTCTGCTAGTAAGAAGTGCAGAAACGTGAAGATGAGAAGAGTGGGTCACAACAACGAAAGAGTTACATTGCATGAGGTCAGAACTGTACTTCCACAAACTAACCAAAACTGAACATGTGGCTAGAGGATTGGACTCTATAGCCAAAGTAAAAGTCATCAACATAGGTAGAAGTGGAAGGAAGTACTCATCGGACATGACAGACTACCATAAGTAGTAATCAATCAACCAATCGCTCAATCAATCAATCAATGTAGTGTACCGGTTCTCCGTGTAGTCTCAGTGCCTCAGCCAGCTCCAGGAACACAGTAACACGTTCACTGTTGCTGACGTGGGACTCTCTCACACTCGCTGCGTGGATCCCCATCGCCATCTTCAGGGACTTGATAGCCTCTTCCAGCTTCCCAACACCCCGCAATGCACGGGCCTTTAGTTGGTGGTACTGGGCGAAATCTAGCACCTGGGGAGGGGTGGAGAGAGGTGGAGGGATGGAGAGATGGAGGGATGGAGAGAGGTGGAGGGATGGAGAGAGGTGGAGGGATGGAGAGAGGTGGAGGGATGGAGAGAGGTGGAGGGATGGAGAGAGGTGGAGGGATGGAGAGAGGTGGAGGGATGGAGAGAGGTGGAGGGATGGAGAGAGGTGGAGGGATGGAGAGAGGTGGAGGGATGGAGAGAGATGGAGGGATGGAGAAATGTGGAGAGATGGAGAGAGGTGGAGGGATGGAGAGAGGTGGAGGGATGGAGAGAGGTGGAGGGATGGAGAGAGGTGCAGGGGTAGAGAGAGATGGAGGGATGGAGAGATGTGGAGAGATGGAGAGAGGTGGAGGGATGGAGAGAGGTGGAGGGATGGAGAGAGGTGGAGGGGTGGAGAGAGGTGGAGGGGTGGAGAGAGGTGGAGGGGTGGAGAGAGGTGGAGGGGTGGAGAGAGGTGGAGGGGTGGAGAGAGGTGGAGGGGTGGAGAGAGGTGGAGAGATGGAGAGAGGTGGAGGGATGGAGAGATGTGGAGAGATGGAGAGAGGTGGAGGGATGGAGAGAGATGGAGGGATGGAGAGAGGTGGAGGGATGGAGAGAGGTGGAGGGATGGAGAGAGGTGGAGGGATGGAGAGAGGTGGAGAGATGGAGAGAGGTGGAGGGATGGAGAGAGGTGGAGGGATGGAGAGAGGTGGAGGGATGGAGAGAGGGGGAGGGGTGGAGAGAGGGGGAGGGGTGGAGAGAGGTGGAGGGGTGGAGAGAGGTGGAGGGGTGGAGAGAGGTGGAGGGATGGAGAGAGGTGGAGGGATGGAGAGAGGTGGAGGGGTGGAGAGAGGTGGAGAGAGGTGGAGGGATGGAGAGAGGTGGAGGGATGGAGAGAGGTGGAGGGATGGAGAGAGGTGGAGGGATGGAGAGAGGTGGAGAGAGGTGGAGGGGTGGAGAGAGGTGGAGGGATGGAGAGAGGTGGAGGGGTGGAGAGAGATGGAGGGATGGAGAGATGTGGAGAGATGGAGAGAGGTGGAGGGATGGAGAGAGATGGAGGGGTGGAGAGAGATGGAGGGATGGAGAGATGGAGAGAGGTGGAGGGATGGAGAGAGGTGGAGGGGTGGAGAGAGGTGGAGGGATGGAGAGAGGTGGAGGGATGGAGAGAGGTGGAGGGGTGGAGAGAAGTGGACAGATGGAGAGAGGTGGAGGGGTGGAGAGAGATGGAGGGGTGGAGAGAGGTGGAGGGATGGAGAGAGGTGGAGGGGTGGAGAGAGGTGGAGGGATGGAGAGAGATGGAGGGGTGGAGAGAGATGGAGGGATGGAGAGATGTGGAGAGATGGAGAGAGGTGGAGGGATGGAGAGAGATGGAGGGGTGGAGAGAGATGGAGGGATGGAGAGATGGAGAGAGGTGGAGGGATGGAGAGAGGTGGAGGGGTGGAGAGAGGTGGAGGGATGGAGAGAGGTGGAGGGATGGAGAGAGGTGGAGGGGTGGAGAGAAGTGGACAGATGGAGAGAGGTGGAGGGGTGGAGAGAGATGGAGGGGTGGAGAGAGGTGGAGGGATGGAGAGAGGTGGAGGGATGGAGAGAGGTGGAGGGATGGAGAGAGATGGAGGGGTGGAGAGAGGTGGAGGGGTGGAGAGAGGGGGAGGGGTGGAGAGAGGGGGAGGGGTGGAGAGAGATGGAGGGGTGGAGAGAGGTGGAGGGATGGAGAGAGGTGGAGGGATGGAGAGAGGTGGAGGGATGGAGAGAGGTGGAGGGGTGGAGAGAGGTGGAGGGATGGAGAGAGGTGGAGGGATGGAGAGAGGTGGAGGGATGGAGAGAGGTGGAGGGATGGAGAGAGGTGGAGAGAGGTGGAGGGGTGGAGAGAGGTGGAGGGATGGAGAGAGATGGAGGGGTGGAGAGAGATGGAGGGATGGAGAGATGTGGAGAGGTGGAGAGAGGTGGAGGGGTGGAGAGAGGTGGAGGGATGGAGAGAGGTGGAGGGATGGAGAGAGGTGGAGGGGTGGAGAGAGGTGGACAGATGGAGAGAGGTGGAGGGGTGGAGAGAGGTGGAGGGGTGGAGAGAGATGGAGGGATGGAGAGAGGTGGAGGGATGGAGAGAGGTGGAGGGATGGAGAGAGGTGGAGGGGTGGAGAGAGGTGGAGGGAAGGAGAGAGGTGGAGGGGTGGAGAGAGGTGGAGGGAAGGAGAGAGGTGGAGGGATGGAGAGAGGTGGAGGGGTGGAGAGAGGTGGAGGGATGGAGATAGGTGGAGAGAGGTGGAGGGGTGGAGAGAGGTGGAGGGGTGGAGAGAGGTGGAGGGATGGAGAGAGGTGGAGGGATGGAGAGAGGTGGAGGGAAGGAGAGAGGTGGAGAGAGGGGGAGGGGTGGAGAGAGGGGGAGGGGTGGAGAGAGGGGGAGGGGTGGAGAGAGGTGGAGGGGTGGAGAGAGGTGGAGGGATGGAGAGAGGTGGATGGATGGAGAGAGGTGGAGAGAGGTGGAGGGGTGGAGAGAGGTGGAGGGATGGAGAGAGATGGAGGGATGGAGAGATGTGGAGAGATGGAGAGAGATGGAGGGATGGAGAGAGATGGAGGGGTGGAGAGAGATGGAGGGATGGAGAGAGGTGGAGGGATGGAGAGAGGTGGAGGGGTGGAGAGAGGTGGAGGGATGGAGAGAGGTGGAGGGATGGAGAGAGGTGGAGGGGTGGAGAGAGGTGGACAGATGGAGAGAGGTGGAGGGGTGGAGAGAGGTGGAGGGGTGGAGAGAGGTGGAGGGATGGAGAGAGGTGGAGGGATGGAGAGAGGTGGAGGGTGGAGAGAGGTGGAGGGAAGGAGAGAGGTGGAGGGGTGGAGAGAGGTGGAGGGATGGAGAGAGGTGGAGGGATGGAGAGAGGTGGAGGGATGGAGAGAGGTGGAGAGAGGTGGAGGGGTGGAGAGAGGTGGAGGGATGGAGAGAGATGGAGGGGTGGAGAGAGATGGAGGGATGGAGAGATGTGGAGAGATGGAGAGAGGTGGAGGGATGGAGAGAGATGGAGGGGTGGAGAGAGATGGAGGGATGGAGAGAGGTGGAGGGATGGAGAGAGGTGGAGGGGTGGAGAGAGGTGGAGGGATGGAGAGAGGTGGAGGGATGGAGAGAGGTGGAGGGGTGGAGAGAGGTGGACAGATGGAGAGAGGTGGAGGGGTGGAGAGAGGTGGAGGGGTGGAGAGAGGTGGAGGGATGGAGAGAGGTGGAGGGATGGAGAGAGGTGGAGGGATGGAGAGAGGTGGAGGGGTGGAGAGAGGTGGAGGGACGGAGAGAGGTGGAGGGGTGGAGAGAGGTGGAGGGATGGAGAGAGGTGGAGGGATGGAGAGAGATGGAGGGGTGGAGAGAGGTGGAGGGGTGGAGAGAGGTGGAGGGATGGAGAGAGGTGGAGGGATGGAGAGAGGTGGAGAGAGGTGGAGGGGTGGAGAGAGGTGGAGGGATGGAGAGAGATGGAGGGGTGGAGAGAGGTGGAGGGATGGAGAGAGATGGAGGGGTGGAGAGAGGTGGAGGGGTGGAGAGAGGTGGAGGGATGGAGAGAGGTGGAGGGATGGAGAGAGGTGGAGGGGTGGAGAGAGGTGGAGGGATGGAGAGAGATGGAGGGGTGGAGAGAGATGGAGGGATGGAGAGATGTGGAGAGATGGAGAGAGGTGGAGGGATGGAGAGAGATGGAGGGGTGGAGAGAGATGGAGGGATGGAGAGAGGTGGAGGGATGGAGAGAGGTGGAGGGGTGGAGAGAGGTGGAGGGATGGAGAGAGGTGGAGGGATGGAGAGAGATGGAGGGGTGGAGAGAGATGGAGGGATGGAGAGATGTGGAGAGATGGAGAGAGGTGGAGGGATGGAGAGAGGTGGAGAGAGGTGGAGGGGTGGAGAGAGGTGGAGGGATGGAGAGAGATGGAGGGGTGGAGAGAGATGGAGGGATGGAGAGATGTGGAGAGATGGAGAGAGGTGGAGGGATGGAGAGAGATGGAGGGGTGGAGAGAGATGGAGGGATGGAGAGAGGTGGAGGGATGGAGAGAGGTGGAGGGGTGGAGAGAGGTGGAGGGATGGAGAGAGGTGGAGGGATGGAGAGAGGTGGAGGGGTGGAGAGAGGTGGACAGATGGAGAGAGGTGGAGGGGTGGAGAGAGGTGGAGGGGTGGAGAGAGGTGGAGGGATGGAGAGAGGTGGAGGGATGGAGAGAGGTGGAGGGATGGAGAGAGGTGGAGGGGTGGAGAGAGGTGGAGGGAAGGAGAGAGGTGGAGGGGTGGAGAGAGGTGGAGGGATGGAGAGAGGTGGAGGGATGGAGAGAGATGGAGGGGTGGAGAGAGGTGGAGGGGTGGAGAGAGGTGGAGGGGTGGAGAGAGGTGGAGGGGTGGAGAGAGGTGGAGGGGTGGAGAGAGAAAGAGGGGGGAGTGGAGAGGGAGGGATGGATGGATGGAAAGAGAAAGAGGGGTGATGCTGGATACACTTAATTCAGAAGGTACACCTTTACGTAACACAATCAATCCCTCTACCCTGAAAGTACCCATCTATTTACCAGGAAGTTGTGGCTGACTCCGGTCTGGTCTCTACACTAGTTTACCAGGAAGTTGTGGCTGACTCCGGTCTGGTCTCTACACTAGTTTACCTGGAAGTTGTGGCTGACTCCGGTCTGGTCTCTACACTAGTTTACCTGGAAGTTGTGACTGACTCCGGTCTGGTCTCTACACTAGTTTACCTGGAAGTTGTGACTGACTCCGGTCTGGTCTCTACACTAGTTTACCTGGAAGTTGTGACTGACTCCGGTCTGGTCTCTACACTAGTTTACCTGGAAGTTGTGACTGACTCCGGTCTGGTCTCTACACTAGTTTACCTGGAAGTTGTGACTGACTCCGGTCTGGTCTCTACACTAGTTTACCTGGAAGTTGTGACTGACTCCGGTCTGGTCTCTACACTAGTTTACCTGGAAGTTGTGACTGACTCCGGCCTCTACACTAGTTTACCAGGAAGTTGTGACTGACTCCGGCCTCTACACTAGTTTACCAGGAAGTTGTGGCTGACTCCGGTCTGGTCTCTACACTAGTTTACCTGGAAGTTGTGACTGACTCCGGTCTGGTTTCTACACTAGTTTACCAGGAAGTTGTGACTGACTCCGGCCTGGTCTCTACACTAGTTTACCAGGAAGTTGTGGCTGACTCCGGTCTGGTCTCTACACTAGTTTACCAGGAAGTTGTGGCTGACTCCGGTCTGGTCTCTACACTAGTTTACCAGGAAGTTGTGGCTGACTCCAGTCTGGTCTCTACACTAGTTTACCTGGAAGTTGTGACTGACTCCGGTCTGGTCTCTACACTAGTTTACCAGGAAGTTGTGGCTGACTCCGGTCTGGTCTCTACACTAGTTTACCTGGAAGTTGTGACTGACTCCGGTCTGGTCTCTACACTAGTTTACCTGGAAGTTGTGACTGACTCCGGTCTGGTCTCTACACTAGTTTACCAGGAAGTTGTGACTGACTCCGGTCTGGTCTCTACACTAGTTTACCTGGAAGTTGTGACTGACTCCGGTCTAGTCTCTACACTAGTTTACCAGGAAGTTGTGACTGACTCCGGTCTGGTCTCTACACTAGTTTACCTGGAAGTTGTGACTGACTCCGGTCTGGTCTCTACACTAGTTTACCAGGAAGTTGTGACTGACTCCGGTCTGGTCTCTACACTAGTTTACCTGGAAGTTGTGGCTGACTCCGGTCTCTACACTAGTTTACCAGGAAGTTGTGGCTGACTCCAGTCTCTACACTAGTTTACCAGGAAAGTTGTGGCTGACTCCGGTCTGGTCTCTACACTAGTTTACCAGGAAGTTGTGGCTGACTCCGGTCTCTACACTAGTTTGCCAGGAAAGTTGTGGCTGACTCCGGTCTGGTCTCTACACTAGTTTACCAGGAAGTTGTGACTGACTCCGGTCTGGTCTCTACACTAGTTTACCTGGAAGTTGTGACTGACTCCGGTCTCCAGAGACTGAAAGCAGAGGTTGTAGTCTCCCTCATGGAGGTGTATCCTGGCCTGCAGCAGGTGGACCTCAGCGATGGTCGGGTCTCTCTCCAGACAGAAATCCAGGAACTGCTGAGCTGACTGGCTGTCGCCTGACAGAAGACATAACCCAGACAGCGAGATAAATCAAATCACATTTTATTTGTCACATACACATGGTTAGCAGATGTTAATGCGAGTGTAGAGAAATGCTTGTGCTTCTAGTTCCGACCGTGCAGTAATATCTAACAAGTAATCTAACAATTTCACAACAACTACCTTATACACACAAGTGTAAAGGAATGAATAAGAATATGTACATATAAATATATGGATGAGCGATGGCCGAACGGCAAGATGCAGTAGATGGTATAGAGTACAGTATATACATATGAGATGAGTAATGTAGGGTATGTAAACATTATATAAAGTGGCATTGTTTAAAGTGGCTAGTGATACATCAATTTTTCAATTTTTCCAGATAGATGTTTAAAGAGAGTAATATTGTATGTAATAAAGTAAGTAAACCTTGTCCTAGCCGGGAACGGCTCACAGGAGCAGGAGGCAACTAGTCTGTTGCAGGGCCTTACCCCAATCAATTTTATATTGGTAGTTTATCATTCATCCCTGCTCATGAAGTTAACTTGTGAGTCATAATTCAGGTTGCCTTATCCCTTGTCCATCATGTTGGTATCACCTGAGAGGAACTAGACATGGGTAAGTCGCTCTGGATAAGAGCGTCTGCTAAATGACTTAAATGTAAATGTAAAATGGATAGACATGGAGAGACATGGATAGACATGGATAGACATGGATAGACATGGATAGACATGGATAGACATGGAGAGACATGGAGAGACATGGAGAGACATGGAGAGACATGGATAGACATGGAGAGACATGGATAGACATGGAGAGACATGGATAGACATGGAGAGACATGGAGAGACATGGATAGACATGGATAGACATGGATAGACATGGATAGACATGGAGAGACATGGAGAGACATGGATAGACATGGATAGACATGGAGAGACATGGAGAGACATGGAGAGACATGGATAGACATGGAGAGACATGGAGAGACATGGAGAGACATGGATAGACATGGAGAGACATGGATAGACATGGAGAGACATGGAGAGACATGGAGAGACAGGGATAGACATGGAGAGACATGGAGAGACATGGATAGACATGGATAGACATGGAGAGACATGGAGAGACATGGAGAGACATGGAGAGACAGGGATAGACATGGAGAGACATGGAGAGACATGGAGAGACATGGAGAGACATGGATAGACATGGATAGACATGGATAGACATGGAGAGACATGGATAGACATGGATAGACATGGATAGACAGGGATAGACATGGAGAGACATGGAGAGACATGGAGAGACATGGATAGACATGGAGAGACATGGATAGACATGGAGAGACATGGAGAGACATGGAGAGACAGGGATAGACATGGAGAGACATGGAGAGACATGGAGAGACATGGATAGACATGGATAGACATGGAGAGACATGGAGAGACATGGAGAGACATGGAGAGACAGGGATAGACATGGAGAGACATGGAGAGACATGGAGAGACATGGAGAGACATGGATAGACATGGATAGACATGGATAGACATGGAGAGACATGGATAGACATGGATAGACATGGAGAGACATGGAGAGACATGGATAGACATGGAGAGACATGGAGAGACATGGAGAGACATGGAGAGACATGGAGAGACATGGATAGACATGGATAGACATGGAGAGACATGGAGAGACAGGGATAGACATGGAGAGACATGGAGAGACAGGGATAGACAGGGATAGACAGGGATAGACATGGATAGACATGGATAGACATGGAGAGACATGGAGAGACAGGGATAGACAGGGATAGACAGGGATAGACATGGATAGACATGGAGAGACATGGATAGACATGGATAGACATGGAGAGACATGGAGAGACATGGATAGACAGGGATAGACAGGGATAGACATGGATAGACATGGATAGACATGGAGAGACATGGATAGACATGGATAGACAGGGATAGACAGGGATAGACAGGGATAGACAGGGAGAGACATGGATAGACATGGATAGACAGGGATAGACATGGATAGACAGGGAGAGACATGGATAGACAGGGATAGACAGGGATAGACATGGATAGACAGGGATAGACAGGGATAGACAGGGATAGACATGGAGAGACATGGAGAGACATGGATAGACATGGATAGACATGGATAGACATGGAGAGACATGGAGAGACAGGGATAGACATGGAGAGACATGGATAGACATGGATAGACATGGAGAGACATGGAGAGACATGGATAGACATGGAGAGACATGGAGAGACATGGAGAGACATGGATAGACATGGATAGACAGGGATAGACATGGATAGACAGGGATAGACATGGATAGACAGGGATAGACATGGATAGACATGGAGAGACATGGATAGACATGGAGAGACATGGATAGACATGGAGAGACATGGATAGACATGGATAGACATGGAGAGACATGGATAGACATGGAGAGACATGGATAGACATGGAGAGACATGGATAGACATGGATAGACAGGGATAGACATGGATAGACAGGGATAGACATGGATAGACATGGAGAGACATGGATAGACAGGGATAGACATGGATAGACAGGGATAGACATGGGTAGACATGGAGAGACATGGATAGACATGGATAGACATGGAGAGACATGGAGAGACGCCTACGTTACTTCTCCTAACCTGCCACGTCAGTTCTCCTAACCTGCCACGTCAGTTCTCCTAACCTGCCACGTCAGTTCTCCTAACCTGCCACGTCAGTTCTCCTAACCTGCCACGTCAGTTCTCTTAACCTGCCACGTCAGTTCTCCTAACCTGCCACGTCAGTTCTCCTAACCTGCCACGTCAGTTCTCCTAACCTGCCACGTCAGTTCTCCTAACCTGCCACGTCAGTTCTCCTAACCTGCCACGTCAGTTCTCCTAACCTGCCACGTCAGTTCTCCTAACCTGCCTAGCTAAAATGCTACAAGGAAGCAGGAAGCAGCCATGCAAAACGGTCTAGATCGGCAACCAATCTGTTAGGTTTTGATCCTCCCACCTGTTTCGCAACGCCCACTTTCAGACACACTACAGGTATGCAGTTACCATGACTACCTTTCAGACACACTACAGGTATGCAGTTACCATGACTAACTTTCAGACACACTACAGGTATGCAGTTACCATGACTACCTTTCAGACACACTACAGGTATGCAGTTACCATGACTACCTTTCAGACACACTACACAGCCTTTTCTCAATAAGATTTGCTCATCTCCTGCATCCTCTCTCCTCCGTCCTCTTTCGCCTACTTTAAAAAAGGTTGAAGGTAATTGAGGAGAGGCAGCGAGGAGAGGGAGCGAGGAGAGGGAGCGAGGAGAGGCAGCGAGGAGAGGGAGCGAGGAGAGGCAGCGAGGAGAGGCAATGTGGATGAAAATGCACTTGTATAAAATGAGACCCTCCTTATCCACTCACCAACCATTAGGCTAATGACGTTTACAGGAGTGGATGCCAAAATATATGACATTTACAGGAGTGGATCCCAAAATACATGACGTTTACAGGGGTGGATCCCAAAATACATGACGTTTACAGGGGTGGATCCCAAAATAAATGTATAAAGTGATAAAAACAAATGAAGTTAGTTAAGACATTTTACAGGTAAAACGATATGTAGCATATTGTTTTTTATTCATGGTTTTCACCTCCAATTATACAACAGCTGATTCAAAGGGAGTGTGGCAGATATCAATATTCTTCCTGGTAAAATTCACTTGTGCTTCCTCGCCAAATGAGGCTATCGAGGAGAGGACCATCTCTCGTTTGACTACTAACAACATGACACACTCCTCGACCACCGGACCACTTATCGTTTTCTGGGTCACGGAGGAGGACGGAAAACGCAGACACCCATACCGATAGGCTCCTACCTGAAAGGAACGTGACATGGGCCATGTGGTAGGCTCCAGGCAGCAGGCCGGGGGCCATCTTGACCACAGGCTGCAGGACCATTCCAGAGTGACTCAGGCCAAAGGGGATGGGCTGACCTGCCGTCAGGGGTTTCTCCTGGGAGGGAGAGGAGTGGAGGAATGGGTCGTTAGAAACACTGCTAAAGAGCTTTCCCTCCTGCATGGAAACACTATAAATCAAATCTAATGCTATTGGTCACATGGTTAGCAGATGTTATTGGTCACATGGTTAGCAGATGTTATTAGTCACATGGTTAGCAGATGTTATTGGTCACATGGTTAGCAGATGTTATTGGTCACATGGTTAGCAGATGTTATTGGTCACATGGTTAGCAGATGTTATTGGTCACATGGTTAGCAGATGTTAATGGTCACATGGTTAGCAGATGTTATTGGTCACATGGTTAGCAGATGTTATTGGTCACATGGTTAACAGATGTTATTGGTCACATGGTTAGCAGATGTTATTGGTCACATGGTTAGCAGATGTTATTGGTCACATGGTTAGCAGATGTTATTGGTCACATGGTTAGCAGATGTTATTGGTCACATGGTTAGCAGATGTTATTGGTCACATACACATGGTTAGCAGATGTTATTGTGTAGTGAAATGCTTGTGCTTCTAGATCCGACAGTGCAGTAATATCTAACAAGTAATATCTAACAATTCCACAACAAAACCTAATATCTAACAATTCCACAACAAAACCTAATGCACACAATCTAGTAAAGGGATCAGAATATATAAGTATAAAATATATGGATGAGCAGTGACAGAGCGGCTAAGATGCAATAGATAGTGAAGGATACAGTATACAGTATATACATATGAGATGAGTAATGCGAGATATGTAAACATTATTAAAGTGGCATTATTAAAGTGACTAGTGTTCCATTTCTTAAAGTGGCCAATGACTTCAAGTCTGTATGTAGGCAGCCACCTCTCTGTGCTAGTGGTGGCTGTTTAAAAATCTGATGGCCTTGAGATGGAAGCTGTTTTTCAATCTCTCGGTCCCAGCTTTGATGCACCTGTACTGACCTCGCCTTCTGGATGGAAGCGGGATGAACAGGCAGTGGCTAGGGTGGTTATTAGTAGAGGTCGACCGATTAATCGGAATGGCCGGTTAATTAGGGCTGATTTCATTTTTTTTTTTTACACCTTTATTTAACTAGGCAAGTCAGTTAAGAACACATTCTTATTTTCAATGACGGCCTAGGAACGAGGGTTAACTGCCTTGTTCAGGGGCAGAACGACAGATTTTTACATTGTCAGCTCAGGGATTCAATCTTGCAACCTTACAGTTAACTAGTCCAAAGCTCTAACCACCTGCCACACGAGGAGCCCGCCTGTTACGCGAATGCAGTAAGAAGCCACGGTAAGTTGCTAGCTAGCATTAAACTTATCTTATAAAAAACAATCAATCAATCAATCATAATCACTAGTTATAACTACACATGGTTGATGATATTACTAGTTTATCTAGCGTGTCCTGCGTTGCATATGATCGATGCAGTGCGCATTCGCGAAAAAGGACTGTCGTTGCTCCAACGTGTACCTAACCATAAACATCAATGCCTTTCTTAAAATCAATACACAGAAGTATATCTTTTTAAACCTGCATATTTAGCTAAAAGAAATCCAGGTTAGCAGGCAATATTAACCAGGTGAAATTGTGTCACTTCTCTTGCGTTCATTGCACGCAGACTCAGAGTATATGCAGCAGTTTGGGCCGCCTGGCTCATTGCGAACTAATTTGCACGAATTTTACGTAATTATGACATAACATTGAAGGTTGTGCAATGTAACAGGAATATTGTCACGACTTCTGCCGAAGTCGTTGCCTCTCCTTGTTCGGGCGGTGTTCGGCGGTCGACGTCACCGGTCTTCTAGCCATCATCGATCCATTTTTCATTTTCCATTGGTTTTGTCTTGTCTTCCCACACACCTGTTTTCAATCCCATCCATTACCTCTTGTGTATTTAACCCTCTGTTTCCCCTCATGTCTTTGTCAGAGATTGTTTTACGTCAAGTGTTGTTTCTTGGTGTATAGGTGCGCGACGGGTCCTCGTACCCATGTTTATTTTATGTACGTACATTTTCGTGTTTGGATCATGTTAAGTGGACATTTATTAAAAGTCTCCATTTACACTCCGTTGAACTCTCCTGCGCCTGACTTCCCTGCCACCTATACACACGACTCTGACAAATATTTAGACTTATGGATGTCACCCGTTAGATAAAATACGGAACGGTTCCGTATTTCACTGAAAAAATTAACATTTTGTTTTCGAGATGATAGTTTCCGGATTCGACGATATTAATGACCTAAGGCTCGTATTTCTGTGTGTTATTATGTTATAATTAAGTCTATGATTTGATAGAGCAGTCTGACTGAGCGGTGGAAGGTACCAACACGCTCGTAAGCATTCATTCAAACAGCACTTTCGTGCGTTTTGCCAACAGCTTTTCGTCACTCGCTCTGAGACTTGGAGTAGTTGTTCCCCTTGCTCTGCATGGGTAACGCTGCTTCGAGGGTGGCTGTTGTCGATGTGTTCCTGGTTCGAGCCCAGGTAGCAGCGAGGAGAGGGATGGAAGTTATACTGTTACACTGGCAGTACTAAAGTGCCTATAAGAACATCCAATAGTCAAAAGTATATGAAACCTAAAACTTCTTACCTGGGAATATTGAAGACTCATGTTAAGAGGAACCACCAGCTTTCATATGTTCTCATGTTCTGAGCAAGGAACTTAAACGTTAGCTTTCTTACATGGCACATATTGCACTTTTACTTTCTTCTCCAACACTTTGTGTTTTTTTATTTTTTTAATATATATATATTTTTTATAAATCGGTCGATTAATCGGTATCGGCTTTTTTGGGGACCTCCAATAATCGGTATCGGCGTTGAAAAATCATAATCGGTTGACCTCTAGTTATTAGTACAGGAGAGGGCTGAGAACGCATCCTTGTGGGACCCCAGTGTTGAGGATCAGTGAAGAAGGTGTTGTTTCCTACCTTCACCACCTGGGGGCGACCCGTCAGGAAGTCCAGGACCCAGTTTCACAGTGCGGGGTTCAGACCCAGGGCCCCGAGCTTAATGATGCGTTTGGAGGGTACTATGGTGTTGAATGCTGAGATGTAGTCAATGAACAGCATTCAAAAATAGGCATTCCTCTTGTCCAGATAGGACAGGGCAGTGTGCAGTGTGATGGCGATTGCATCGTCTGTGGACCTATTGGGGCTGTAAGCAAATTGGAGTGGGTCTAGGGTAACAGGTAGGGTGGAGGTGATATGATCCTTGACATGTCTCTCAAAGCACTTCAATCCACAGTTTCTGGTTAGGGAAGGTTTTAATAGTCACAGTGGGTACAACATCTCCTATACACTTCCTTATAAACTCGCTCACCGAGTCAGCGTATACGTCAATGTTATTATCTGAGTCTACCCGGAAAATATCCCAGTCCACGTGATCGAAGCAATCTTGATGCATGGAATCCGATTGGTCAGACCAGTGTTGGATAGACCTAAGCATAGGCTCTTCTTTTTTTCGTTTCTGCTTATAGGAAGGGAGCAACAAGATGGAGTCATGGTCAGATTTGCCAAAAGGAGGGCGGGGGAGCGCCTTGTATGCATTGCCGAAGTAAGAGTAGCAGTGGTCGAGTGTGTTACTCGCTCGTGTACTGCAATCGATATGCTGATAGAATTTAGGTAGCCTTGTTCTCAGATTAGGTCAGGTGGCAAAAGGACGTGAGTTCTTATATGTTGTTACAATTACACCATGAGTCGTTAATCATGAAACATACACCCCCGCCCTTCTTCTTACCCGAGATATGTTTGTTCCTGTTAGGGCGATGCACTGAAAATCCCGTTGGCTGTACCGACTCCGACAACATGTCCCCAGCTAGCCATGTCTCCGTGAAACAGAGTATGTTACAATCCCGGATATCTCTTTGGAAAGAAACCCTTGTCCTAATTTGGTCGTCTTTGTTAACTGGGGACTGGACATTAGCGAGTAATATACTCGGAAGCAGTGGGTAGTGTGGACGCATCTGAAGGTTCACTAGAAGAATGGGTGTAGCTGATGTGGCTTTCAGTGATACTAACTCATGAGTCAACACATTAGTATGGAGGACTTGGTCAATAGATACTTACTCATGAGTCAACCCACTTGGTGGCCAGGGTTATGTGTGTCCCCTTGCTACAATACCATAGTGATAGGGAACAACTGAAATGTGTCTTCTGTTGTCTTCTATCACCAGAAAGGACAATCCAGCAGTAGGGTTTAAGGCAGGAGTATTAAACTGATCCTTCATTACCCATGTTGTCTAGACCAGGAGTATTAAACTGATCCTTCATTACCCATGTTGTCTAGACCAGGAGTATTACACTGATCCTTCATTACCCATGTTGTCTAGACCAGGGGTATTAAACTGATCCTTCATTACCCATGTTGTCTAGACCAGGAGTATTAAACTGATCCTTCATTACCCATGTTGTCTAGACCAGGAGTATTACACTGATCCTTCATTACCCATGTTGTCTAGACCAGGAGTATTAAACTGATCCTTCATTACCCATGTTGTCTAGACCAGGGGTATTAAACTGATCCTTCATTACCCATGTTGTCTAGACCAGGAGTATTAAACTGATCCTTCATTACCCATGTTGTCTAGACCAGGAGTATTACACTGATCCTTCATTACCCATGTTGTCTAGACCAGGAGTATTACACTGATCCTTCATTACCCATGTTGTCTAGACCAGGAGTATTAAACTGATCCTTCATTACCCATGTTGTCTAGACCAGGGGTATTAAACTGATCCTTCATTACCCATGTTGTCTAGACCAGGGGTATTAAACTGATCCTTCATTACCCATGTTGCCTAGACCAGGAGTATTAAACTGATCCTTCATTACCCATGTTGTCTAGACCAGGAGTATTACACTGATCCTTCATTACCCATGTTGTCTAGACCAGGAGTATTACACTGATCCTTCATTACCCATGTTGTCTAGACCAGGAGTATTACACTGATCCTTCATTACCCATGTTGTCTAGACCAGGAGTAATAAACTGATCCTTCATTACCCATGTTGTATAGACCAGGAGTATTAAACTGATCCTTCATTACCCATGTTGTCTAGACCAGGAGTATTAAACTGATCCTTCATTACCCATGTTGTCTAGACCAGGAGTATTAAACTGATCCTTCATTACCCATGTTGTCTAGACCAGGAGTATTAAACTGATCCTTCATTACCCATGTTGTCTAGACCAGGAGTATTACACTGATCCTTCATTACCCATCTTGTCTAGACCAGGAGTATTAAACTGATCCTTCATTACCCATGTTGTCTAGACCAGGAGTATTAAACTGATCCTTCATTACCCATGTTGTCTAGACCAGGAGTATTAAACTGATCCTTCATTACCCATGTTGTCTAGACCAGGAGTATTAAACTGATCCTTCATTACCCATGTTGTCTAGACCAGGGGTATTAAACTGATCCTTCATTACCCATGTTGTCTAGACCAGGAGTATTAAACTGATCCTTCATTACCCATGTTGTCTAGACCAGGAGTATTAAACTGATCCTTCATTACCCATGTTGTCTAGACCAGGGGTATTAAACTGATCCTTCATTACCCATGTTGTATAGACCAGGGGTATTAAACTGATCCTTCATTACCCATGTTGTCTAGACCAGGAGTATTAAACTGATCCTTCATTACCCATGTTGTCTAGACCAGGAGTATTAAACTGATCCTTCATTACCCATGTTGTCTAGACCAGGAGTATTAAACTGATCCTTCATTACCCATGTTGTCTAGACCAGGAGTATTAAACTGATCCTTCATTACCCATGTTGTCTAGACCAGGAGTATTAAACTGATCCTTCATTACCCATGTTGTCTAGACCAGGAGTATTACACTGATCCTTCATTACCCATCTTGTCTAGACCAGGAGTATTAAACTGATCCTTCATTACCCATGTTGTCTAGACCAGGAGTATTAAACTGATCCTTCATTACCCATGTTGTCTAGACCAGGAGTATTAAACTGATCCTTCATTACCCATGTTGTCTAGACCAGGAGTATTAAACTGATCCTTCATTACCCATGTTGTCTAGACCAGGGGTATTAAACTGATCCTTCATTACCCATGTTGTCTAGACCAGGAGTATTAAACTGATCCTTCATTACCCATGTTGTCTAGACCAGGAGTATTAAACTGATCCTTCATTACCCATGTTGTCTAGACCAGGGGTATTAAACTGATCCTTCATTACCCATGTTGTATAGACCAGGGGTATTAAACTGATCCTTCATTACCCATGTTGTCTAGACCAGGAGTATTAAACTGATCCTTCATTACCCATGTTGTCTAGACCAGGGGTATTAAACTGATCCTTCATTACCCATGTTGTCTAGACCAGGAGTATTAAACTGATCCTTCATTACCCATGTTGTCTAGACCAGGAGTATTAAACTGATCCTTCATTACCCATGTTGTCTAGACCAGGAGTATTAAACTGATCCTTCATTACCCATGTTGTCTAGACCAGGAGTATTAAACTGATCCTTCATTACCCATGTTGTCTAGACCAGGAGTATTAAACTGATCCTTCATTACCCATGTTGTCTAGACCAGGGGTATTAAACTGATCCTTCATTACCCATGTTGTCTAGACCAGGGGAATTAAACTGATCCTTCATTACCCATGTTGTCTAGACCAGGGGTATTAAACTGATCCTTCATTACCCATGTTGTCTAGACCAGGAGTATTAAACTGATCCTTTATTACCCATGTTGCCTAGACCAGGGGTATTAAACTGATCCTTCATTACCCATGTTGTATAGACCAGGGGTATTAAACTGATCCTCCATTACCCATGTTGCCTAGACCAGGGGTATTAAACTGATCCTTCATTACCCATATTGTCTAGACCAGGGGTATTAAACTGATCCTTCATTACCCATGTTGCCTAGACCAGGAGTATTAAACTGATCCTTCATTACCCATCTTGTCTAGACCAGGGTATTAAACTGATCCTTCATTACCCATGTTGCCTAGACCAGGGGTATTAAACTGATCCTGCATTACCCATGTTGTCTAGACCAGGGGTATTAAACTGATCCTTCATTACCCATGTTGTATAGACCAGGGGTATTAAACTGATCCTTCATTACCCATGTTGTCTAGACCAGGGTATTAAACCCCCCCTTGCCTTGCTCAAGGGCACCGATGTTTCAGCTATTAGGCTCTGGGATTTGAACCAGGGATTTGAACCAGCAACCTTTTGGTTACTGGCCCAACGCTCTTAACTGCTAGTCTACCTACGAATTACAACTGGTTTTCTGTTCTACCTCATAATTACTTGCACCCACATGGTGTCCCAGGTCTAAATCAGACCCTGATTAGAGGGGAATCACCCACCTGGTGTCCCAGGTCTAAATCAGTCCCTGATTAGAGGGGAATCACCCACCTGGTGTCCCAGGTCTAAATCAGTCCCTGACTAGAGGGGAATCACCCACCTGGTGTCCCAGGTCTAAATCAGTCCCTGATTAGAGGGGAATCACCCACCTGGTGTCCCAGGTCTAAATCAGTCCCTGATTAGAGGGGAATCACCCACCTGGTGTCCCAGGTCTAAATCAGTCCCTGATTAGAGGGGAATCACCCACCTGGTGTCCCAGGTCTAAATCAGTCCCTGTTCAGAGGGGAATCACCCACCTGGTGTCCCAGGTCTAAATCAGTCCCTGTTCAGAGGGGAATCACCCACCTGGTGTCCCAGGTCTAAATCAGTCCCTGATTAGAGGGGAATCACCCACCTGGTGTCCCAGGTCTAAATCAGTCCCTGATTAGAGGGGAATCACCCACCTGGTGTCCCAGGTCTAAATCAGTCCCTGATTAGAGGGGAATCACCCACCTGGTGTCCCAGGTCTAAATCAGTCCCTGATTAGAGGGGAATCACCCACCTGGTGTCCCAGGTCTAAATCAGTCCCTGATTAGAGGGGAATCACCCACCTGGTGTCCCAGGTCTAAATCAGTCCCTGATTAGAGGGGAATCACCCACCTGGTGTCCCAGGTCTAAATCAGTCCCTGATTAGAGGGGAATCACCCACCTGGTGTCCCAGGTCTAAATCAGGCCCTGATTAGAGGGGAATCACCCACCTGGTGTCCCAGGTCTAAATCAGTCCCTGATTAGAGGGGAATCACCCACCTGGTGTCCCAGGTCTAAATCAGTCCCTGATTAGAGGGGAATCACCCACCTGGTGTCCCAGGTCTAAATCAGTCCTTGATTAGAGGGGAAGAATGTAAGAAAGCAGTGGAACTGGCTTTGAGGTCCAGAGTTGAATTTGAGGGGTCTAAGTGTTTACCTGGAAGAAGGAAAGGTAGAGGTTGACCACTTGGAAAATAAAGTCAGGATGGAGCCTGTGGAAGTAGTCTGGTCCCATTGGTCGACCTCGCAGTTCCAGGAAGTGAAGGTCGGTGGCCTCCTTCAGTAAGGGTGACATCACCGCCAGCCCCGCCCCTCTCTTGTGGAGCAGGAGAGCCTGCAGAAGGACCAGCTCCTACAGTAAAGACAGGGGAAGATACAGTTCGCTTTACTATACTCTTCTTGCCACGTTCCTAATCAAACAAAATCTCAACACCCCCCAACCTCGTTCAATTTATGGGACCTTGTGACCTCAGAGATAGATCAGTGTAATGTGATTGGTCACTCAGGAGAATGCTGCGTGTCATACCGCTGACTGGCCAATGGACTGGTGGATCTCTCTGAGAAACTCTAGCTGATTGGCTGCTTCCTGTAGCTGGCCGTCCATCAGCTGGCAGCGGATCAGTCCTGGAAAAACACCTCAGTGGCCTCACCACAACACTCAACATACAGCAAGTTCAAGGATATTGCCTTAAAACGCATAGGAAATACACTATACATACACAAAAGTATTTGGACACCACTTCAAATTAGTGGATTCGGCTATTTCAGCCACACTTGTTGCTAACTGGTGTATAAAATCGAGCACACAACCATGCAATCCCCATAGACAAACATTGGCAGTAGAATGGACCGGAATGAAGAGCTCAGTGACATTCCGGCATCGTCATAGGATGCCACCTTTCCAACAAGTCAGTTAGTCAAATTTCTGCCCTGCTAGAGCTGCCCTGGTCAACTGTAAGTGCTGTTATTGTGAAGTGGCAACGTATAGGAGCAACAATGGCTCATCGGTGAAGTGGTAGGCCACACAAGCTCATAGAACGGGACCGCCGAGTGCTGAAACGCGTAGTGTGTAAAAATCGTCTGTCGTCTGTCGTCAGTTGCAACACTCAATACTGAGTTCCAAACTGCCTCTGGAAACAACGTCAGCACAAGAACTGTTGGTCAGGAGCTTCATGAGATGAGTTTCCATGGCCGCACACAAGCCTAAGTGGTGTAAAGCTCGCCGCCATTGGACTCTGGAGCAGTGGAACTGCGTTCTCTGGAGTGATGAATCACGCTTCACCATCTGGCAGTCCGACGGACTAATCTGAGTTTTGTGCGAATGCCAGGAGAACGCTACCTGTCCGAATGCATAGTGCCAACTGTAAAGTTTGGTGGAGGAGGAATAATGGTCTGGGGCTGTTTTTCATGGTTTGGGCCCCTTAGTTCCAGTGAAGGGAAATCTTAACAGTACAGCACACAATGACATTCTAGATGATTCTGTTGTTCCAACTTTGTGGCAACAGTTTGAGGAAGGCCCTTTCCTGTTTCAGCATGACAATGCCCCCGTGCATAAAGCAAGGTCCATACAGAAATGGTTTGTTGAGATCGGTGTGGAGGAACTTGACTGGCCTGCACAGAGCACTGACCACAACCCCATCAAATACCTTTGGGATGAATTGGAACGCCGACTGCGAGCCAGGCCTAATCACCCAACATCAGTGCCCGAGCTCACTAATGCTCTTGTGGCTGAATGGAGGCAAGTCCCCACAGCAATGTTCTAACATCTAGTGGAAAGCCTTCCCAGAAGAGTGGAGGCTGTTACAGCAGCAATGTTCCAACATCTAGTGGAAAGCCTTCCCAGAAGAGTGGAGGCTGTTATAACAGCAATGTTCCAACATCTAGTGGAAAGCCTTCCCAGAAGAGTGGAGGCTGTTATAGCAGCAATGTTCCAACATCTAGTGGAAAGCCTTCCCAGAAGAGTGGAGGCTGTTATAACAGCAATGTTCCAACATCTAGTGGAAAGCCTTCCCAGAAGAGTGGAGGCTGTTATAACAGCAATGTTCCAACATCTAGTGGAAAGCCTTCCCAGAAGAGTGGAGGCTGTTATAGCAGCAATGTTCCAACATCTAGTGGAAAGCCTTCCCAGAAGAGTGGAGGCTGTTATAGCAGCAATGTTCCAACATCTAGTGGAAAGCCTTTTTCCAGAAGAGTGGAGGCTGTTATAGCAGCAATGTTCCAACATCTAGTGGAAAGCCTTCCCAGAAGAGTGGATGCTGTTATAGCAGCAATGTTCCAACATCTAGAGGAAAGCCTTCCCAGAAGAGTGGAGGCTGTTATAGCAGCAATGTTCCAACATCTAGTGGAAAGCCTTCCCAGAAGAGTGGATGCTGTTATAGCAGCAATGTTCCAACATCTAGTGGAAAGCCTTCCCAGAAGAGTGGATGCTGTTATAGCAGCAATGTTCCAACATCTAGAGGAAAGCCTTCCCAGAAGAGTGGAGGCTGTTATAGCAGCAATGTTCCAACATCTAGTGGAAAGCCTTCCCAGAAGAGTGGAGGCTGTTATAGCAGCAATGTTCCAACATCTAGTGGAAAGCCTTCCCAGAAGAGTGGAGGCTGTTATAGCAGCAATGTTCCAACATCTAGTGGAAAGCCTTTTCCAGAAGAGTGGATGCTGTTATAGCAGCAATGTTCCAACATCTAGAGGAAAGCCTTCCCAGAAGAGTGGAGGCTGTTATAGCAGCAATGTTCCAACATCTAGTGGAAAGCCTTCCCAGAAGAGTGGAGGCTGTTATAGCAGCAATGTTCCAACATCTAGTGGAAAGCCTTTTCCAGAAGAGTGGATGCTGTTATAGCAGCAATGTTCCAACATCTAGAGGAAAGCCTTCCCAGAAGAGTGGAGGCTGTTATAGCAGCAATGTTCCAACATCTAGTGGAAAGCCTTCCCAGAAGAGTGGAGGCTGTTATATCAGCAATGTTCCATCATCTAGTGGAAAGCCTTCCCAGAAGAGTGGAGGCTGTTATAGCAGCAATGTTCCAACATCTAGTGGAAAGCCTTCCCAGAAGAGTGGATGCTGTTATAACAGCAATGTTCTAACATCTAGTGGAAAGCCTTCCCAGAAGAGTGGAGGCTGTTATAGCAGCAATGTTCCAACATCTAGTGGAAAGCCTTCCCAGAAGAGTGGAGGCTGTTATAGCAGCAATGTTCCAACATCTAGTGGAAAGCCTTCCCAGAAGAGTGGAGGCTGTTATAGCAGCAATGTTCCAACATCTAGTGGAAAGCCTTCCCAGAAGAGTGGAGGCTGTTATAGCAGCAATGTTCCAACATCTAGTGGAAAGCCTTCCCAGAAGAGTGGAGGCTGTTATAACAGCAATGTTCTAACATCTAGTGGAAAGCCTTCCCAGAAGAGTGGAGGCTGTTATAGCAGCAATGTTCCAACATCTAGTGGAAAGCCTTCCCAGAAGAGTGGAGGCTGTTATAGCAGCAATGTTCCAACATCTAGTGGAAAGCCTTCCCAGAAGAGTAGAGGCTGTTATAGCAGCAATGTTCCAACATCTAGTGGAAAGCCTTCCCAGAAGAGTGGAGGCTGTTATAGCAGCAATGTTCCAACATCTAGTGGAAAGCCTTCCCAGAAGAGTGGAGGCTGTTATAGCAGCAATGTTCCAACAACTAGTTGAAAGCCTTCCCAGAAGAGTGGAGGCTGTTATAGCAGAAATGTTCCAACATCTAGTGGAAAGCCTTCCCAGAAGAGTGGAGGCTGTTATAGCAGCAATGTTCCAACATCTAGTGGAAAGCCTTCCCAGAAGAGTGGAGGCTGTTATAGCAGCAATGTTCCAACATCTAGTGGAAAGCCTTCCCAGAAGAGTAGAGGCTGTTATAGCAGCAATGTTCCAACATCTAGTGGAAAGCCTTCCCAGAAGAGTGGAGGCTGTTATAGCAGCAATGTTCCAACATCTAGTGGAAAGCCTTCCCAGAAGAGTGGAGGCTGTTATAGCAGCAATGTTCCAACATCTAGTTGAAAGCCTTCCCAGAAGAGTGGAGGCTGTTATATCAGCAATGTTCCAACATCTAGTGGAAAGCCTTCCCAGAAGAGTAGAGGCTGTTATAGCAGCAATGTTCCAACATCTAGTGGAAAGCCTTCCCAGAAGAGTGGAGGCTGTTATAGCAGCAATGTTCCAACATCTAGTGGAAAGCCTTCCCAGAAGAGTGGAGGCTGTTATAGCAGCAATGTTCCAACAACTAGTTGAAAGCCTTCCCAGAAGAGTGGAGGCTGTTATAGCAGAAATGTTCCAACATCTAGTGGAAAGCCTTCCCAGAAGAGTGGAGGCTGTTATAGCAGCAATGTTCCAACATCTAGTGGAAAGCCTTCCCAGAAGAGTGGAGGCTGTTATAGCAGCAATGTTCCAACATCTAGTGGAAAGCCTTCCCAGAAGAGTAGAGGCTGTTATAGCAGCAATGTTCCAACATCTAGTGGAAAGCCTTCCCAGAAGAGTGGAGGCTGTTATAGCAGCAATGTTCCAACATCTAGTGGAAAGCCTTCCCAGAAGAGTGGAGGCTGTTATAGCAGCAATGTTCCAACATCTAGTTGAAAGCCTTCCCAGAAGAGTGGAGGCTGTTATATCAGCAATGTTCCAACATCTAGTGGAAAGCCTTCCCAGAAGAGTGGAGGCTGTTATAGCAGCAATGTTCCTACATCTAGTGGAAAGCCTTCCCAGAAGAGTGGAGGCTGTTATAGCAGCAATGTTCCAACATCTAGTGGAAAGCCTTCCCAGAAGAGTGGAGGCTGTTATAGCAGAAATGTTCCAACATCTAGTGGAAAGCCTTCCCAGAAGAGTGGAGGCTGTTATAGAGCAAAGGGGGACCAACTCCATATTAATGCCCATGATTTTGGAATGAGATGTTCGACGAGCAGGTGTCCACATACTGTTGGACATGTCATGTATTACTCACCAGAGCTATCACATTTAAAAAAGCAAAGGAGATGCACATCAACACACTGGGAAAGCAGGAGGGCTGTGTGTATGAATGTGTAGACACTAGCCCACAGTACCTACCTGCCAGGGCTGGGACACTGCTGGTGTCAAGGTTGAGAGCAGCAGAGTACCACCTGGTGGCCTCCTTAGTCTTCTTCTGTAGGGACAGAAGGTAGCCCATCTCATTGGCCACATCAGCATTCCCGGGGCCTTTAGAGTACGCCCTCTCTGTAAATGGAGTCAGCAGCTGGAGGATGTCTGGGTTGCCTCCACACTACAGACAGACAGAGGATATAAGTCTATATCCAAATGGGACAGTCATACATAGATCTCTGGGTTGCCTCCACACTACAGACAGACAGAGGATGTTATAATTCTATATCCAAATGGGACAGTACAGTCATACATAGATCTCTCTGGAACAGTAGATTTCATTGGGAGGCTGACATACCGATACACTTCAATATGTGAATATACTCAACATATCCCCCCCCCTTCGAAGTCATGTGTTAACACAAAAACCCTGATACACAAAGACCCAGAACGTTGTGCTCCAAGGGACTGGGCTGGCCGACCCCCAGCTGGCTAAAACAACTGGTTCTATGGAAACAGAGGCCAAGGGACTGGGCTGGGCCGACCCCCAGCTGGCTAAAACAACTGGTTCTATGGAAACAGAGGCCAAGGGACTGGGCTGGGCCGACCCCCAGCTGGCTAAAACAACTGGTTCTATGGAAACAGAGGCCAAGGGACTGGGCTGGGCCGACCCCCAGCTGGCTAAAACAACTGGTTCTATGGAAACAGAGGCCAAGGGACTGGGCTGGGCCGACCCCCAGCTGGCTAAAACAACTGGTTCTATGGAAACAGAGGCCAAGGGACTGGGCTGGCCGACCCCCAGCTGGCTAAAACAACTGGTTCTATGGAAACAGAGGCCAAGGGACTGGGCTGGGCCGACCCCCAGCTGGCTAAAACAACTGGTTCTATGGAAACAGAGGCCAAGGGACTGGGCTGGGCCGACCCCCAGCTGGCTAAAACAACTGGTTCTATGGAAACAGAGGCCAAGGGACTGGGCTGGCCGACCCCCAGCTGGCTAAAACAACTGGTTCTATGGAAACAGAGGCCAAGGGACTGGGCTGGCCGACCCCCAGCTGGTTAAAACAACTGGTTCTATGGAAACAGAGGCCAAGGGACTGGGCTGGGCCGACCCCCAGCTGGCTAAAACAACTGGTTCTATGGAAACAGAGGCCAAGGGACTGGGCTGGCCGACCCCCAGCTGGTTAAAACAACTGGTTCTATGGAAACAGAGGCCAAGGGACTGGGCTGGGCCGACCCCCAGCTGGCTAAAACAACTGGTTCTATGGAAACAGAGGCCAAGGGACTGGGCTGGGCCGACCCCCGACTAGCTTACCTGGTTAAATAAAGGTGAAATAAAAAATACATTAAAATAAAATAAAAAGTCGCTCTTTATGTAGTGTTGTCTCTCTCGTCATGATGTGTGTTTTGTCCGAATAATCGGTATCGGCGTTGAAAATTCATAATCGGTGGACCTCTAGTTGTTACACCCCCTCCAACCCCCCTGTAGTATTTATTTTGTGTATTTAAATAGGCAGAAATTATCCTGTAGCTAATTGACCTTGGAATATGTGTTTTATTACCACAAATATTACAAAATCATGATTTAAGCGTGTTTGGTGCCTGCGTTTGTACATATCTGCAGACGTTATCTGTCCCCCCAGTTATAATACAAGCCTACTGCTAGTGTGAGTTTACACAGTTGCAGCATAATCCTCAAAATGGCAGACTAAAATCCCAATTCTGCTATATTACACGTAACTAAAGGTTAAATAAAATAAATAAATAAAACGCATTTCATGCTAAATATTAATTTGTGGTCTAGGCTGCCACCCTTTGGATTGTTTTGGAACTGCACTGTGCACACAGCATTCCTAGCTCACATTAGTTACAGGCTTTTAAAAATTATTTGTCAATCAAATATTGGACATGGTTTATGAAAGCATTGGAACAGAATGATGACAATTTTCCCCAACAATTTTCGCCAACAATTTTTATAATTGTTATTAACACCACAAACAATCAATCGTGGACACTTACGACTGCTTTGTGTGATGTATTGTTGTCTCTACCTTCTCTACCTTCTTGCCCTTTGTGCTGTTGTCTGTGCCCAATAATGTTTGTACCATATTTTGTGCTGCTACCATGTTGTGCTCCTACCATGTCGTGCTTCTGCCATGTTGTGCTGCTACCATGTCGTGCTGCTGCCATGTTGTGTTGCTACCATGTTGTGTTGCTACCATGTTGTGTTGCTGCCATGTTGTGTTGCTGCCATGTTGCTACCATGTTGTGTTGCTACCATGTTGTGTTGCTACCATGTTGTGTTGCTGCCATTTTGTGTTGCTGCCATGTTGTGTTGCTGCCATGTTGTGTTGCTGCCATGTTGTGTTGCTGCCATGTTGTGTTGCTGCCATGTTATGTTGCTACCATGTTGTGTTGCTGCCATGTTGTGATGCTACCATGTTGTGTTGCTACCATGTTGTGCTGCTGCCATGTTGTGTTGCTACCATGTTGCTGCCATGTCATGCTGCTGCAATGTTGTGTTGCTACTATGTTGCTGCCATGTCATGTTGCTGCCATGTTGTGTTGCTACCATGTTGTGTTTCTACCATGTTGCTGCCATGTTGCTACCATGTTGTGTTGCTGCCATGTTGTGTTGCTACCATGTTGTGCTGCTGCCATGTTGTGTTGCTGCCATGTTGCTGCCATGTTGCTACCATGTTGTGTTGCTACCATGTTGTGTTGCTACCATGTTGTGTTGCTACCATGTTGTGTTGCTGCCATGTTGTGTTGCTACCATGTTGTGTTTCTACCATGTTGTGTTGCTGCCATGTTGCTACCATGTTGTGTTGCTACCATGTTGTGATGCTACCATGTTGTGTTGCTACCATGTTGTGTTTCTACCATGTCGTGCTGCTACCATGTCGTGTTGCTGCCATGTTGTATTGCTACCATGTTGTGTTGCTACCATGTTGTGTTGCTACCATGTTGGGCTACTACCATGTCGTGTTGCTGCCATGTTGTGTTGCTACCATGTTGTGTTGCTACCATGTCATTCTGCTGCCATGTTGTGTTTCTACCATGTTGTGCTGCTACCATGTCGTCCTGCTGCCATGTTGTGTTGCTACCATGTTGCTGCCATGTCATGCTGCTGCAATGTTGTGTTGCTACTATGTTGCTGCCATGTCATGTTGCTGCCATGTTGTGTTGCTACCATGTTGTGTTGCTGCCATGTTGTGCTGCTGCCATGTTGTGCTGCTGCCATGTTGTGTTGCTACCATGTTGCTGCCATGTTGCTACCATGTTGTGTTGCTGCCAGGTTGTGTTGCTACCATGTTGTGCTGCTGCCATGTTGTGTTGCTGCCATGTTGCTGCCATGTTGCTACCATGTTGTGTTGCTGCCATGTTGCTGCCATGTTGCTACCATGTTGTGCTGCTGCCATGTTGTGCTGCTGCCATGTTGCTGCCATGTTGCTACCATGTTGTGTTGCTGCCATGTTGTGTTGCTACCATGTTGTGTTGCTACCATGTTGTGTTGCTGCCATGTTGTGTTGCTGCCATGTTGCTGCCATGTTGCTACCATGTTGTGTTGCTGCCATGTTGTGTTGCTACCATGTTGTGTTGCTACCATGTTGTGCTGCTGCCATGTTGTGCTGCTGCCATGTTGTGTTGCTATCATGTTGCTACCATGTCGTGTTGCTGCCATGTTGTGTTGCTACCATGTTGTGTTGCTGCCATGTTGCTACCATGTTGTGTTGCTACCATGTTGTGCTGCTGCCATGTTGTGTTGCTGCCATGTTGCTACCATGTTGTGTTGCTGCCATGTTGCTACCATGTTGTGTTGCAGCCATGTTGTGTTGCTGCCATGTTGTGTTGCTGCCATGTTGTGTTGCTGCCATGTTGTGTTGCTGTCATGTTGTGGTGCTACCATGTTGCTACCATGTTGTGTTGCTACCATGCTGTGTTGCTACCATGTTGCTGCCATGTTGCTGCCATGTTGTGTTGCTACCGTGTTGCTGCCATGTTGCTGCCATGTCGTGCTGCTGCCATGTTGCTGCCATGTTGCTGCCATGTCGTGCTGCTGCCATGTCGTGCTGCTGCCATGTTGCTGCCATGTTGCTGCCATGTTGCTACCATGTCGTGCTGCTGCCATGTTGCTGCCATGTTGTGTTGCTGCCATGTTGTGTTGCTGCCATGTTGTGTTGCTACCATGCTGTGTTGCTACCATGTTGCTGCCATGTCGTGCTGCTGCCATGTTGCTGCCATGTTGCTACCATGTCGTGTTGCTGCCATGTTGCTGCCATGCTGTGTTGTCTTAGGTCTCTCTTTATGTAGTGTTGTCTCTTGTCATAATGTGTTTTTTGTCCCATTTTTAATCCCAGCCCCCGTCTCTGCAGGAGGCCTTTTGGTAGGCCGTCACTGTAAATAAGAATATGTTCCTAACTGACTTGCCAAGTTACAGTTGAAGTAAACCTTAGCCAAATATATTTAAACTCAGTTTCACAATTCCTGACATTTAATCCTAGTAAAAATTCAGTCTTAGGTCAGTTAGGATCACCACTTTATTTTAAGAATGTGAAATGTCAGAATAATAGTAGAGAGAATTATTTATTTCAGCTTTTATTTCTTTCATCACATTCCCAGTGGGTCAGAAGTTTACATACATTCAATTGGTATTTGGTAGCATTGCCTTTAAATTGTTTAACTTGGGTCAAACGTTTCGAGTAGCCTTCCACAAGCTTCCCACAATAAGTTGGGTGAATTTTGGCAATTCCTCCTGACAGAGCTGGTGTAACTGAGTCAGGTTTGTAGGCCTCCTTGCTCATACACACGGTTTTTCAGTTCTGCCCACAAATTTTCTATAGGAATGAGGTCAGGGCTTTGTGATGGCCACTCCAATACCTTGACTTTGTTGTCCTTAAGCCATTTTGGCACAACTTTGGAAGTATGTTTGGGTTCATTGTCCATTTGGAAGACCCATTTGCAACCAAGCTTTAACTTCCTGACTGATGTCTTGAGATTTTGCTTCAATATATCCACCTAATTTCCCTACCTCATGATGCCATCTATTTTGTGAACTGCACCAGTACCTCCTGCAGCAAAGCACCCCCACAACATGATGCTGCCACCCCCGTGCTTCACGGTTGGGATGGTGTTCTTCGGCTTGCAAGCCTCCCCCTTTTTTACCAAACATAACGATGGTCATTATGGCCAAACAGTTCTATTTTCATTTCATCAGACCAGAGGACATTTCTCCAAAAAGTACGATCTTTGTCCCGATGTGCAGTTGCAAATCGTAGTCTGGCTTTTTTATGGCAGTTTTGGAGCAGTGGCTTCTTCCTTGCTGAGCGGCATTTCAGGTTATGTCGATATAGGACTCGTTTTAATGTGGATATAGATACTTTTGTACCCGTTTCCTCCAGCATCTTCACAGGGTCCTTTGCTGTTGTTCTGGGATTGATTTGCACTTTTCGCACCAAAGTACGTTCATCTCTAGGAGACAGAACGCGTCTCCTTCCTGAGCGGTATGACGGCTGCCTGGTCCCATGGTGTTCATACTTGCGTACTATTGTTTGTACAGATGAACGTGGTGCCTTCAGGCATTTGGAAATTGCCCCCAAGGATGAACCAGACTTGTGGACGTCTACAATTTATTTTTCTGAGGTCTTGGATGATTTCTTTTGATTTTCCCATGATGTCAAGCAAAGAGGCACTGGGTTTGAAGGTAGGCCTTGAAATACATCCACAGGTACACCTCCAATTGACTCAAATGATGTCAATTAGCCTATCAGAAACTTCTAAAGCCATGACATCATTTTCTGGAATTTTCCAAGATGTTTAAAGGCACAGTCAACTTAGTGTATGTAAACTTCTGACCCCCTGGAATTGTGATACAGTGAATTATAAGTGAAATAATCTTTCTGTCAACAATTGTTGTAAAAATGACTTGTGTCATGCACAAAGTAGATGTCCTAACTGACTTGCCAAAACTATAGTTTATTAACAAGAAATGTGTGGAGTGATTGAAAAACTAGTTTTAATGACTCCAACCTAAGTGTATGTAAACTTCCGAATTCAACTGTAAATAAAGGTTAAATAAAATAAAAATATTCCATTGAATTAATATTAAGAAGTGTTGATTATTTGGCGTCAGGAGAGCACAGCGCATGGAGATATGCAACACAGCCTTATGTTCCTGCAACCCCCCCCCCCCCCCCCCGGTCAGCCCCAGGTATTCAGGAGGGTTAAGCCCCAGATGTTTTGAATGTCTAGTGACGTCCCATCGCATACCACCCCAATAAACTCTAAATACTTACCAGTCTGCTGATGGGCTGGGTGAGACTGACGTGGAGACTGGGAGAGCAGGGCTCGGAGACCTCTGCTGCACTAACCAGGGCCTGCAGATGTTCCTTGGCCTACAAACATAACATAACCATCAGAGCCTAATATTGACATCTGCCAAATGCCGTCAGAATTTAGCATTGGCATATAAGATGTATATTTCACCAGCCACGCTAGCGGTTGGTCAGGGCTCCAAGCGATTCACTCACATTATTTGTGAATAAAAAGTCAAGTATGATCACATGTATGGTCAAATAAATGCTGCAGTAGCTGTTTTCAAAGTATTTCTGACGTTTTGTTTCATAGCTGCTAAATTAAAATCGCACAATGTCAAAGAACGAGGAATGGTATAGACTACCCCACCTCGCGCTGAAACTCTGCCTGACTGGGAGACTCCTTTTTAGAAGAGCTGCACGCATAAAACATCAAACTTGGTCTAATTTACTTTAAACTGAATTTAATCTTTGTCCTTGTTTCTTGGCTATTTATTGGTTGTTTTTAAACGTTTGAGTTTCAACTGCTTGGGAAGAGAAGACCACGCTTCTACTAGACCCAATCACGCAGACACAAACATGACTCGAGTCACACTACCACGGTAACGCCGTTCCCCTAAGGGATCGGTGTTCCCGCCCGCGGGACGGTTGAGCTAACGTAGGCTAATGTGATTAGTATGAGGTTGTAAGTAACACATTTCCCAGGACATAGACATATCTGATATGGGCAGAAAGCATACATTCTTGTTAATCTAACTGCACTGTCCAATTTACAGTAGCTATTACAGTGAAAGAATACCATGCTATTGCTTCAGCAGAGTGCACAGTTACGTATTCATTAACCAAACAGGCACATTTGGACAGTCTTGATACAACATTTTGAACAAATGCAATGGTTCATCAGATCAGTCTAAAACTTTGCACATATACTGCTGCCATCTAGTGGTCAAAATCTAAATTCGGCCTGGGCTGGAATAATACATTATGGCCTTTCTCTTGCATTTCAAAGATGTTTTTTCTTTGTATTATCTTTTACCAGATCTATTGTGTTATATTCTCCTACATTAATTTCACATCTCCACAAACTAAAAAGTGTTTTATTTCAAATGGTACCAATAATATGCATATCCTTGCTTCAGGTCCTGAGCTACAGGCAGTTAGATTTGGGTCATTTTAGGCGAAAATTGAAAAAAAGGGTTGGATACTTAAGAGGTTATTAAAGGGGCAGGTGAACATTTTTCTCATATGTGATATTTTGGTTAAAAAGCTTGGGTCACAATTTTTTTTATTTAACATAAATTGGGTGGTTCGAGCCCTGAGTGCTGATTGGCTGACAGCCGTGGTATATCAAACCGTATACCACGGGTATGACAAAACATGTATTTTTACTGCTCTAATTACATTGGTAACCAGTTTATAACAGCAATACGGCACCTTGGAGGTTTGTGATATATGGCCAATATACCACGGCTAAGGGCTGTGTACAGGCACTCCGCGTTGCGTCGTGATTAAGAACAGCCCTTAGCCGTGGTATATTGGCCATATATCACACCTCCTCGGGCCTTATTGCTTAATTATGCCACATTACTTTTATTGTTTTAGAAACATTACAAAGCAGGCTCATCCGGGTTTCCTTGTGGTGTAATTTTAGCGGAAGAAAAATTATTTGACTTGTAAAAAAAATCTGTGTGGCTGGTAGATTTTTAAATTTACCTTCCACAGTGGCTGGTGGGCCAAAAATGAAATTGTATCTACTGTATTACCAGTCTCGTACAACCACCAGGAACTCTTGCCAGCTTCCATTCTGTTTGGCTACAGCATTCATCAGTCTGGTTATATGATGCTACTGTATGTAGCATCATTTCTGTTACCATATACTGAACTCACCTTGACCAGATCCCCATCCCTCACAATGGTATGGATGGCGAGAACTTGAATAGCTTTCAGATTCCGCCCATCTTGTTGTAAAATCCTGAATAACATATACAGTACAAATCAAAAGTTTGCCTAGAGTGTGAAAAGCTGTCATCTAGACAAAGGGTGATTACTTTGAAGCATCTCAAAAAATATATATTTGGATTTGTTTAACACTTGTTTGGTTACTACATGATTCCATTTGTGTTATTTCATAATTTTGATGTCTTCACTATTATTCTACAGTGTAGAAAATAGTCAAAATAAAGAAAAACCCTGGAATGAGTAGGTGTGTCCAAACTGTAGACTGGTCCTGTACAACAGAGGTGTATTCATCACTAAGAACAGTGGTTCACGGTTGAGTTACAGTATACCAATATAGTATAACTATAAGTACGTATAACAACAGCTAGCCAGTCCCGTAGGGTTAGGGATCAGGAGTCCTAGTTACCTAGCAGCTGTATCCAGGGCCTGCTCCCAGTCCCGTAGGGTTAGGGATCAGGAGTCCTAGTTACCTAGCAGCTGTATCCAGGGCCTGCTCCCAGTCCTGTAGGGTTAGGGGTTATGGTTCTAGTTACCTAGCAGCTGTATCCAGGGCCTGCTCCCAGTCCTGTAGGGTTAGGGGTTATGGTTCTAGTTACCTAGCAGCTGTATCCAGGGCCTGCTCCCAGTCCTGTAGGGTTAGGGGTTATGGTTCTAGTTACCTAGCAGCTGTATCCAGGGCCTGCTCCCAATCCTGTAGGGTTAGGGGTTATGGTTCTAGTTACCTAGTAGCTGTATCCAGGGCCTGCTCCCAGTCCCGTAGGGTTAGGGGTTATGGTTCTAGTTACCTAGCAGCTGTATCCAGGGCCTGCTCCCAGTCCCGTAGGGTTAGGGGTTATGGTTCTAGTTACCTAGCAGCTGTATCCAGGGCCTGCTCCCAATCCTGTAGGGTTAGGGGTTATGGTTCTAGTTACCTAGCAGCTGTATCCAGGGCCTGCTCCCAGTCCTGTAGAGCCAGGAACAGCTTCATCTTCAGCATCAGACCAGGGAGGAAGTCTGAGTGGGAGGTCACTATCTGATTCACCACCTGCTGGGATCCAGTGAAGTTGTGCTTGTTCATGAAGTACTTGGCCTGTGAAACAAGGAAACCATCAGGTTAAATTCATTCATCAACAATAGGTCACTTTTCCTTGGACTGCTGTGCCTACAGCCAACCATCACAGCTGTAAGCCTCTCAAACAAATACTTTTATAACAATAGTTTAGAATCAGCGAACCAAAGGGAGAGCTGCTGCTGTGCATTGTGGTACCTTTCCCATCATGCCGAACACATCCTTGGAGTGCTGCCCTCCTCCATCCAGGTAGCAGATAGCGTTGTTCCTCTGAAACTCATCCTCTGAGTTCATATCCACCCAGCCCTTCAGAATGGACCCCTGGCAACGAGAGGAACAACTAGAGTTTCACCACAATGTCTTCTGACCAAGCACGGGATTACTTTGGATCTACAGAAAATATCATTCATAGATTTGTCATGCACTTATTAGTAAAGCTGAAAATTCAGGTTTACTATGTTTGAAATCATACTGTATAGCTTCATATGAGCCGAAATGACAGCTGAATAATGCTGGTGTCAGGCATTGGAACGGACCTCTTTTGAGAACTTGGTTATCTTCAGTATCTTGTCAACGTAGTCTTTGGCCTTGTCAACGTGGCCCGTGAGCCACAAGAACAGGGCTCCGTAGAACAGGGGCTTCTCTCCTGCTGTCTTACGGATATTCCTCACGTGGGTCTTCAGCGCTGACACAGCCTCGTGATCTGCAGACAAGAGATAAACACACTTTACATAGCCGAATACTCTACTATTCCATGTCACATCAAACAAAAGGATGGGAGGCTAAGGACAACTAGAAGAGTAGTCTATTGGAACAGACCATTAAATCTAGGCCTATCCACCCACTCACCAATCATGTCACTTCGCTTGTGTGCACAGATAAGAGCCATGCGGGAACATATGGCCACAGTCGGCTTGTCCTTCACCTGCTCCAGCTCTCTCATGGCCTCCTGGGTTCGACCTACCATTGAGTAATGCATAACGGCAGTGATCATGCTCCTCTCGTGTATAGCCTAGTCTCAGACAAACGACAGAATCTGCCATCAACAATGTGGAGTCAATACACGAAAGAGTACAATATATGGTTGTACCTTCCATTAGTATCCCAAAGCCTTTAAAAAAGAGCAGAACAGGATCATTGTTGTACATCTTCAGGTAGTACTCAGCTGTGTGTATGGACTGCCTGTAGAACTTCTCGCCCATGAAGTAAACCAGTGATGCCTGAGGATGAGAGTAGACGTTAAAACTTACTTTCAGTAATAGATACAGTATCATTGTAAGAAGCTGTGTTTTACCCCCCAACATAAACCCGTTAGACACAACTAGCTAACGTTAAATATCTAGCTAGCCAGACAGTTAACACTAACCAACTGCCAGGCAACTTCATCGCTCCACCAGCCTTGACAAATAAATCATATCCAAGTTTATTCTAGCTAGCTAGCTAATAAACGTATTACCTAAAAAAAAACTTACTAAACAAACTGGATCTGTGTCAGCCATGTTTTCCTGATAAACTTCTCAACTTAGAGAGTGTTGCTAATGTTATTGTCCCCGTTTCCAGTTGCTTTCCATTCGTCAGTGATGCTAACCGTCCCAGAGAGAGACTGACGTTGGGCGTTTCCTGTTGCCTAGCAACCCACGAAAGAGCCGCTTTAAGGATGGCTAATCACACACCGAGCGGACGTCTCATCTCTGATCCACGCTGTGAAAACACGACGCTCGATAAACTTCCACCTAGAAATAGCTAAAACGAGCTCAGAATAGTGACACCTCATTTTGCAGTGAAAGTGACCAGTGATCGATACATGGCTCTTCGTACAAAATGTAACGAATACACCTGGTGTAACATGTCAATGACAGTCAAATTCAGAATTGATCTGTTTCTCATTTATCCCCCACTTTCACAGTATGTACAAGAGCATAAAGCACTAAAGAACTTGATCATAGCCTCGTTTAACTCGAATGATTTAGAATCAACGCATGGAATTAACTGGGAAATATTTAACGTCAAAGTAAGATCTATTACTGCAGTAATGAACTAAAGAAGCAAAAATGTTTTAAAGATGAGCTTATGAATAAATTGAATGTTCTTTTAGAAAAGTATACCCTTTCAGCTGAGGAAGAAAGAGATGTCAATACATTTTATTTTATTTTTTATTTATTTCACCTTTATTTAACCAGGTAGGCTAGTTGAGAACAAGTTCTCATTTACAACTGCGACCTGGCCAAGATAAAGCAAAGCAGTGTGACAAAAACAACACAGAGTTACACATGGAGTAAACAATAAACAAGTCAATAACACAGTAGGGAGGGGGGGGGGGAAGAGTCTATATACAGTGTGTGCAAAAGGCATGAGGAGGTAGGCAATAAATAGGCCATAGTAGCGAATAATTACAATTTAGCAGATTAAACACTGGAGTGATAAATCATCAGATGATCATGTGCAAGTAGAGATACTGGTGTGCAAAAGAGCAGAAAAGTAAATAAATAAAAACAGTAAGGGGATGAGGTAGGTAAATTGGGTGTGCTGTTTACAGATGGACTATGTACAGCTGCAGCGATCGGTTAGCTGCTCAGATAGCAGATGTTTCATATTGAATAGAACCAGATCACATGTACATTGATTTAGCTAAAGGGGCCTTTATATTAAATGTAAAGCAAGATGGGTCGACGAGGGTGAGAAAAACACAAGATATTTTATTGCTCTTAAAAAAAATTACTATAAGAGAAAATCTGTGTCTTAAAAATTGACAACACCTTGTAAAGACCCTGACATCATCTCGAACTGTGTATTCTTTCAATGAACATATGTATACATCTAACTTAATGGAACTGAATGTGAACATTTTATAAAACATTATTATAATTATAAAACAATTATTTCTGATGAGTTCAAGTCCATATGTGAAGAGGAGAGATGCACTTATACAGTGGGGCAAAAAAAGTATTTAGTCAGCCACCAATTGTGAAAGTTCTCCCACTTAAAAAGATGAGAGAGGCCTGTAATTTTCATCATAGGTACACTTCAACTATGACAGACAAAATGAGAAAAAAAAATCCAGAAAATCACATTGTAGGATGTGTAATGAATTTATTTGCAAATTATGGTGGAAAATAAGTATTTGGTCACTTACAAACAAGCAAGATTTCTGGCTCCACACCTGCATTGCTTGCTGTTTGGGGTTTTAGGCTTGGTTTCTGTACAGCACTTTGTGACATCAGCTGATGTAAGAAGAGCTTTATAAATAATTTTGATTTGAAGGTCAAAGCACCTGGAACAGATGGTCTTTCTGTGGAATTTTATTTACACTTTTGGGAGCATTTAGAGGAACCAGTATTCAACATGTTCCAAGAATGCCTAGCTAATGGTGAGATGATTACTAGCATGGAGGAAGGGCTAAAGATCCCCTGGTCATAGTTCATTAAAGACCTATTACATTATTAAATACAGATTATACATTTATACTTTTAGCACATGCTAACAGACTTAAAATGGGTCTAAAGCACCTTATTAATGAAATGTAAAGTGGTTTCATGAAAGGTCACCACACCAGCTGTAACATTGGGTTAGTCTGGACTGATTACGCTCATTCAGTTGACTCCAACTGTAGTATTTTACTCCTCTACTTTTATAAAGCATTTGATACAATAGAACACACGTTCCTAATACATTTGACGTACACTTTTGGTTTAGGGACTAGCTCTGTCTCTGTTATCAATATGTTTTATAAAGATATGAATAGTTATATTATGATTTATCGTAACACATCTAAAATATATAATATTTACCGTAGTGTACGCCTGTTTCAGCTTTCTTATTCCTTTTAGTTGTAGAATATCTATTAGCATTTTGAACAACCCGGAATTAAAAGGTATTTCAATATCAGCAGATGATACAACTCTGTTTCTAAAAGACAAGGATTAAGTTGCTATTGCACTTAATACTATCAAATCCTTCTCTCTCATTTATTTATTTTATTTATTTAACCTTTTATTTAATTAGGTAGAGTCTTCAGCTTCTGGTCTGGAACTTAAATAAATGTGAAATATAACCCTGCATATCTCAAATTACCAATCTGTTGAGAATATTTCGGTGAAAGATAATGTGAATATTTAGTGGTGAAAAACCATATTGTCCGTTCTCTCAAAGATGAAAGAAAACTACATCCATCTTTAATAACTGTCTCCAGCGTGACCTCTGTATTACTGGAAGGGTTGTCTTGTCCAAAGCAGAGGGTCTGTCACGTTGGTCTACCTTGCCCTATCCCTATCTGTAGCTGATCCAACCAGCCAGGATATCAACAACACTTTCCTAGACTTTATATGGGAAAATAAACAGGACAAACATAAGAAGTCTGTAATATAAAGAGCTGATGGTGGGTTTGAAGTACTAGATTTCATTGATATCAACAATACCTTTAAAGTAAACTGGATATAAAGATGTGTCCTTAGGGAATGAATCTATATGGTACTTCATTCCCTGTCATGTTTTTATGTTCACACCATCATCGTACTGAGCTTGTTGTCATTGCAGGCAATCTCAACGCTATATGTTAGAGGGAAGACATCCTTCTCCCTCATGTGGTACCCTTCCTGCAGGCTCATCCTGACATGACCCTCCAGCATGACAATGCCACCAGCCATACTGCTCGTTCTGTGTGTGATTTTCTGCAAGACAGGATTGTCAGTGGTCTGCCATGGCCAGCGAAGAGCCCGGATCTCAATCCCATTGAGAATGTCTGGGACCTGTTGGATCGGAGGGTGAGGGCTAGGGCCATTCCCCCCAGAAATGTCCGGGAAAGTGCAGGTGCCTTGGTGGAAGAGTGGGGTAACATCTCTTAGCAGGAATGGGCAAATCTGGTGCAGTTCATGAGGAGGAGATCCCCTGCAGTACTTAATGCAGCTGGTGGCCACACCACTTTTGATTTTGACCCCCCCCTTTGTTCAGGGACACATTATTCCATTTCTGTTAGTCACATGTCTGTGGAACTTGTTCAGTTTATGTCTCAGGTGTTGAATCTTGTTATGTTCATACAAATATTTACACATGTTAAGTTAGCTGAATATAAACGCAGTTGACAGAGAGAGGTTTCTTTTTTTGCTGAGTTTATGTTATTATTCAAATGAAAACAAAACTACTGAATTAAGTTTTCATTTCTTAGTCCTCTCTGGTAAATGTTGTATACACAAAAACAAATATTTGAAATTTGTCTCCAAATGCAATATATTTTTACTTATTTTTACTTGTTGAAATCCAATTTCTAAAAAAGTCTCTAGAATTAGTGAATAACAACAAAAACACTTTATTTTCTTACAACTCTATCATCTGTAACCCCCGGCCTTTATTTATTTGAGGTACTTTAACTTTTCTAAAGTAAATTCTTGTAATTTTTACTTGTAATGTTATTTTATGTTTCTTCAGAGAAAAACATGTCCTATGTTTTTTTTGTTTTTATATTGTAATTTGAGAAAATAAAAGAATATATATATATTTTTTTAAACATGGAAAAAATTACAACGCTCGATGCATCTGTCATCGTTATTTATACGTTTTGCTTGGCTGGCATACAGTAGTTTCCGTGCGAGGTGGAGGCAGATTGCTAGCTCCTCGGCTTAAAGAACACATTTATTCAAGTTGCCTGTCACGTTCCTGACCTATTTCTGTTAGTTTGTTGTATGTGTTAGTTGGTCAGGACGTGAGTTTGGGTGGGCATTCTATGTTGTCTGTTTCTATGTTGGTTTAAGGGTTGCCTGGTATGGCTCTCAATTAGAGGCAGGTGTTTGGCGTTCCTCTAATTGAGAGTCATATTTAGGTAGGTTGTTTCACAGTGTTCGTTGTGGGTGGTTGTCTCCTGTGTCTGTGTCGATGTTACACCATACGGGATTGTTTCGTGCGTTTATGTAGTCTGTTCCTGTGTCAGCGTGCTTCGTTGTATATGTAAGTTCGTTTGTTCAGGTCTGTCTACATCGTTTTGTTATTTTGTTAGTTATATCCAGTATAGTTCGTTTTCGTCTTTGTCTATTTTGTTTATTTAATAAATCATTATGTATTCACAACCTGCTGCGCCTTGGTTCGATCACTACTCCTCCTCTTCGTATGAAGAGAGAGAGGAACGCCGTTACAGAACCACCCACCAATCCAGAACCAAGCAGCGTAATTTCGAGCAACGGGCAAGTATACAGGACTTGTGGAGTTGGGAGCAAATATTTAACGGAGAAGGACCATGGGCTAAAGTGAATCACCGTCCATGGGAACAGGTGGAGGCAGCTCGGAGAGCGGAGGAAAAGAGAGAGAGGAACCGGCGTTATGAGGGGACGCGTCTTGCACGGAAGCCCGAAAAGCCCGTGAGTAACACCCAGAAATTTCTTGGGGGGGGCTAAGAGGTAGTGGGCCAAGGGCAGGTAGGAAACCTGCGCCCACTTCCCAGGCTAACCGTGGAGAGCGGGAGTACGGGCAGACACCGTGTTACGCAGTAGAGCGCACGGTGTCTCCTGTACGTGTGCATAGCCCGGTGCGGGTTATTCCACCTCCCCGCACTGGTAGGGCTAGATTGGGCTCCCCGCACTAGGCTTGAAGTGCGTGTCTCCAGTCCGGTGCCTCCAGTTCCGGCACCACGTACCAGGCCTACAGTGCGTCTCAGCCGGCCAGAGTCTGCCGTCTGCCCAACGGCGCCTGAACTGTCCGTCTGCCAAGCGCCGCATGAACTGCCCGTCTGTATTGAGCCTTCAAAGCCGCCCGTCTGCCATGAGCCTGCAAAGCCGCCCGTCTGCCATGAGCCTACAGAGCCTTCCGCCAGACTGGAGCCGCTAGAGCCTTCCGCCAGACAGGAGCCGCTAGAGCCTTCCGCCAGACAGGAGCAGCCAAAGCCTTCCGCTAGACAGGATCAGTCTGAGCCATCCGTCTCCGCAGCGCCATCTGAGCCATCCGTCTCCGCAGCGCCGTCTGAGCCATCCGTCTCCTCAGCGCCGTCTGAGCCATCCGTCTCCTCAGCGCCGTCTGAGCCATCCGTCTCCCCAGCGCCGTCTGAGCCATCCGTCTCCCCAGCGCCGTCTGAGCCATCCGTCTGTCCCGAGCCGTTAGAGCCGCCCGTCTGTCCCGAGCCGATAGTCAGTCAGGAGCCGCTAGAGCCATTCGTCAGACAGGATCTGCCAGAGCCGCCAACCAGACGGGATCTGCCAGAGCCGCCAACCAGACGGGATCTGCCAGAGCCGCCAACCAGACGGGATCTGCCAGAGCCGCCAACCAGACGGGATCTGCCAGAGCCGCCAGCCAGACGGGATCTGCCAGAGCCGCGAGCCATGACCGTCCAGAGCCGTCAGCGAGCCATGAGCGTCCAGAGCCGTCAGCCTGCCATGAGCGTCCAGAGCCGTCAGCCTGCCATGGGCGTCCAGAGCCGTCAGCCTGCCATGAGCGTCCAGAGCCGTCAGTCAGCCATGAGCTGCCCCTCAGCCAGAAGCGGCTAATAATCCAGAACTGCCCCTCAGTCCAGAGCTGTCTCTCTGTCCGGAGCTGCCCTTCAGTCCGGAGTTGCCCCTCTATCCTAAGCTACCTCTCTATCCTGAGCTACCTCTCTATCCTGAGCTATCCCTCTGTCCTGAGCTATTTCTCGGTCCTGAGCTACCTTGTCCCGGAGCTGTCCTTTATCTTGGTGTTGCCCCTTAAATTAGGTGGGGGAAATAAGAGGGTGGTCATGATAAGGGGTAAACGTAAGCTGGGATTGACTATGGTGGGGTGGGGACCTCGTCCAGAGCCTGAGCCACCACCGTGGTCAGATGCCCACCCGGACCCTCCCCTAGACTTTCTGCTGGTGCGCCCGGAGTTCTCACCTTAAGGGGGGGGTTATGTCACGTTCCTGACCTATTTCTGTTAGTTTGTTGTATGTGTTAGTTGGTCAGGATGTGAGTTTGGGTGGGCATTCTATGTTGTCTGTTTCTATGTTGGTTTAAGGGTTGCCTGGTATGGCTCTCAATTAGAGGCAGGTGTTTGGCGTTCCTCTAATTGAGAGTCATATTTAGGTAGGTTGTTTCACAGTGTTCGTTGTGGGTGGTTGTCTCCTGTGTCTGTGTCGATGTTACACCATACGGGATTGTTTCGGTTTGTTTCGTGCGTTTATGTAGTCTGTTCCTGTGTCAGCGTGCTTCGTTGTATATGTAAGTTCGTTTGTTCAGGTCTGTCTACATCGTTTTGTTATTTTGTTAGTTATATCCAGTATAGTTCGTTTTCGTCTTTGTCTATTTTGTTTATTTAATAAATCATTATGTATTCACAACCTGCTGCGCCTTGGTTCGATCACTACTCCTCCTCTTCGTATGAAGAGAGAGGAACGCCGTTACATTGCCTTAGTAAAAATGTTTTTATTTTTTTATTAATTAAAACTGTTGACTGTAGTTTGCGATAGGTACAACTTCAATGTCTGACGGGGGAACTTGTAGTACTGGATACTACGTCCATGGGGCAGCTTGCTAGCTAGCCAGCTGTAATACACAATTAATTGTTACACTGCTACACCTTGATATCAGCGGAGTTTTGTCTGGCAGCGAAACAGTTCATTCAGTCTCATTTTCTGCCTTTAAAATGTTTTGCTGAAATGGCTGACTTGCTTAAACAAATGTGATTGAGATGTACAAACCATGACATACGGGGACGACGAGCGGATAAGAGGCGATCCATAATTTAGTTTAAGACATTAATGAGCGCGCATGGATGGACGTAGTCAATATAACTATTTGCACTTTTGAAATGTAGAGCGACAGAATTCAGAACATGGGCCGTTCTTACAGTGTTCTCCCTGTACACCAAGTCAGAACCGTTGGATAAAAAAGGGGCATATAAGCAGACAATGAAAGCTCTTACAATATTCGATGATGACATTTCTCTAAAACAGGCTATAGGCTACTAAATCAGAACAGTAGGCTAAATTATGAGGGGAAAATGGACCAAATTATTAGGGTGATGCACATGGGCTACTAACAGCTTACTACACAACACACACTTAGTATTACTTTCTTAGCTACAGTATACATATCTCCCTGGTATATTACATCATTTATGTAGCAGCATACAAGACACTTTTGGACTCATCTTGTTGTGCTGTGCTCACTTGAACAGGAAGGTAGCGCGGCAGCCCTTCGTGGGCGAATTTTGTCATCATACTTTGACATCAAAGTCTGTCATTCTCTGGATTTATGGTGCTTTCAAGACAACTGGGAACTAGAAGAAAAACAAACATCATGATGACGTCAGTGATCTTCAGGTCGGAGTTCTAGAAAGAGTTCCCAACTTGTTCCCAACTTGCAGTTGGATGACCGATCAAAACAAACTTTTCCAGTCGGAGCTCGTTTTTTCCCAGTTCCCAGTTGTCTTGAACTCACTGAAATCTGAGATTTCCCAGTTCCAAGTTTTCAGTTGTTTTGAGCGCGGCAGAAGTCATGCTGGATTGACAGCATGGCCAATGTTGAATGTTTATCCTTTTAAGCATGGAAATGAGACCCTTAAACCCAGACTTGGACCAATCACTGAACTTGGACCAGACTTGGACCAATCACTGAATAAGAGGCTAGTGATTGCTTTGCAATGCTTGCAGTTAGCCCCTGATTTCTTCCTAACCACTCATTGTTGAATTTGAAACTTGTTGAGTAATGTTTATGTCCAATGGCTGATGAGCACCGATACGTTTTATCTATAATTTCACTTCATTATTTATCTTCATATGACAAGGATTGAAAAGGAATTGCCAGTAGATTGTCGACTTGATTCATGATGATGAGTGCTAGCTTGCTAGCTAAGATTTTGAAAGTATGATGTTGACATGATCAGTCCAATCAAAGCTGCTGTAGATATAGCGTGATGTGTCATTTAATCTGTGGCCAATGACCTTGAGCCTTCTTGGATGGGCACTTCTAATGTAACTCTATGGCAGCACCCAAGGGGCTTGAATTGAGCTAGGCTCTGAGCTGCTGAGTTGCTGAGCTAGGGAAGCAACTGATATGCAAAACACATTAATGCCAAAAAACATACAAAACAGGCAATTAAAAAAATATATATTATAATGTGTTTTGCATATCAGTTTGAAAATATTGAGTCAATAAAGCCGCATACAAAATGCAGGTGTTTCAGCTCAGTGCTTTCTGTGGTGGTGGGGCAGCCAGCGGAAGATACGGAGCGTGAGGGTTGGTAATGTTCTCTATTTGCGCCGTGATTGGCTCAGTGCTTTGTCACTCATGGGGACTCTACGTCACTGCAAAATCTGCAGGTGGAGCTCAAAAATATATATATACATAGTACCAGTCAAAGGTTTGGACCCAGAAAAATGATTATTGTAATGATCGATTTTCGTAGATTTATCGGTGGTGACAGTGTTTCCTAGCCTCAGTGCAGTGGGCAGCTGGGAGGAGGTGCTCTTATTCTCCATGGACTTTACAGTGTCTATTGGACTTTACAGTGTCCCAGAACTTTTGGGAATTGGTGCTGCAAGATGCAAATTTCTGTTTGAAAAAGCTAACCTTAGCTTTCCTAACTGATTGAGTCTATTGGTTCCTGACTTACCTGAAAGATGCATATCGCGGGGACTGTTCAATGCTAATGCAGAAAGCCACAGGATGTTTATGTGCTGGCCAAGGGCAGTCAAGTCTGGGGTGAACCAAGGGCTATATCTGTTCCTGGTTCTACATTTTTTGAATGGGGCATGCTTATTTAAGATGGCGAGGAAAGCACTTTTAAAGAGCAACCAGGCATCCTCTACTGACGGGATGAGGTCAATATCCTTCCAGGATACCCGGGCCAGGTCGATTATAAAAGCCTGCTCGCTGAAGTGTTTTAGGGAGCGTTTGATAGTGATGAGGGGTGGTTGTTTGACCGCGGACCCATTACGGACGCAAGCAATGAGGCAGTGATCGCTGAGATCCTGGTTGAAGACAGCAGAGGTGTATTTAGAGGGCTAGTTGGTCAGGATGATATTTAGGAAGGATGCCCATGGTTACAGATTTAGGGTTGTACCTGGTAGGTTCCTTGATAATTTGTGTGGGGGGCAATCAATTAACATATGGAGTCCAGGGCACAGCTGTTGACTGAAGAGGGTCTATAGCAAGCAGCAACAGTGAGAGACTTATTTCTGGAAAGGTGGATTTTTAAAAGTAGAAGCTCGATTGTTTGGGCACAGACCTGGATAGTATGATAGAACTCTGTAGTAGATTGCAACTCCGCCCCCTTTGGCAGTTCTATCTTGTCGGAAGATATAGTTGGGGATGGAAATTTCTGATTTTTTTGGTGGCCTTCCTAAGCCAGGATTCAGACACGGCTAGGACATCAGGGTTGGTGGAGTGTGCTAAAGCAGTGAATAAAACAAACTTAGGGAGGAGGCTTATAATATTAAAATGTATTTATCATCAACACTTATGATGTTAGATGTCTAAACTTGTATTTAAATGTTTAATCTGTTCAAGAAAACATTGTAATATGTTGCTTTTCATCTCATGTTTTTAAAAATAATTTGATGAGTTTGTGTGTCTGAATTCCGTCTGTTTAAATTAAGGCATATCGTCACAGAAGGTGTGTTTTCCTCTGTGTGGAAATCTAGTGGCCGTATAGAAAGACAACGTGGTTCCCTGAAGCTGTACAGTTCTCATGCTTATTCATTATGTGAATATGTTATAGTATTACACATTCCTTATCACACGTCTGGCATAGGTCTGAACTGACAAATCTACTTTCTCAGGGATCTGGCAGAAGGGGGAGTACAGGCTTGGTGCTGACAGTCTAAATCTGTAGGCACGGTGGTAGAGACAGACAGACCACATTACCCTCAGGCTTGGTGTTAGATAGATAGACAGGTGTTGCATCACCAACCATTGAAGCCTTTTTCTTTTGTGTTCAATAGTCTCTCTCTCTCTCTCTCTCTTTCTCTCTCTCTCTCTCTCTCTCTCTCTCTCTCTCTCTCGCTCCCTCTGTCTCTCTCTCTCTCTCTCTCGCTCCCTCTGTAAATCCTTCCCCCAGACCTCATGTTCTATAACGTCTCACTGAGATCTGGATGTTACATACCGTCTCTTATATTGCCTTCTGATTGAAGAAATAGCCTCCACTGTAGTCATGAACACATATTTACACTTGCATTCCATGTATACAATATATTCAGGTGAACTTACGTTTGTTTCAGTCGTGTTTTAATGAACGATTTAAATGGAAATTGTTTGATTTGATTTCAATGGGAAATTATATCACCTCTTTTGATTCTATGCATTAAATCTGGAGACCTGATAGAATGAAAGTCTATGGTAGATGGTGTGGACATCTGGAGACCTGCTAGAATGAAAGTCTATGGTAGATGGTGTGAGATGCTCATGTGAAAGAGAACACAGCATAATACTCAGTGAAATTGATTGATTGATTGATTGATTGATTGATTGAACAAGACCATTTCATTTCCTGTCAACAAACATTGAAGATATTCTGCTTATGTTTTCTCTTGTTTTTGCTTCCTGATATCTTTTATCAGACAGAAGTCCTTCTAGTTGTCTTCCAGCAGGGGGCAGTAAACACCAGGCTGACTCTAAACCCCTAGTTGTCTTCCACTAGGGGGCAGTAAACACCAGGCTGACTCTAAACCCCTAGTTGTCCTCCACTAGGGGGCAGTAAACACCAGGCTGACTCTAAACCCCTAGTTGTCCTCCACTAGGGGGCAGTAAACACCAGGCTGACTCTAAACCCCTAGTTGTCTTCCACTAGGGGGCAGTAAACACCAGGCTGACTCTAAACCCCTAGTTGTCCTCCACTAGGGGGCAGTAAACACCAGGCTGACTCTAAACCCCTAGTTGTCTTCCACTAGGGGGCAGTAAACACCAGGCTGACTCTAAACCACTAGTTGTCCTCCACTAGAGGGCAGTAAACACCAGGCTGACTCTAAACCCCTAGTTGTCCTCCACTAGGGGGCAGTAAACACCAGGCTGACTCTAAACCCCTAGTTGTCTTCCACTAGGGGGCAGTAAACACCAGGCTGACTCTAAACCCCTAGTTGTCCTCCACTAGGGGGCAGTAAACACCAGGCTGACTCTAAACCCCTAGTTGTCCTCCACTAGGGGGCAGTAAACACCAGGCTGACTCTAAACCCCTAGTTGTCTTCCACTAGGGGGCAGTAAACACCAGGCTGACTCTAAACCCCTAGTTGTCCTCCACTAGGGGGCAGTAAACACCAGGCTGACTCTAAACCCCTAGTTGTCCTCCACTCAGGGGGCAGTAAACACCAGGCTGACTCTAAACCCCTAGTTGTCTTCCACTAGGGGGCAGTAAACACCAGGCTGACTCTAAACCCCTAGTTGTCCTCCATCAGGGGGCAGTAAACACCAGGCTGACTCTAAACCCCTAGTTGTCCTCCATCAGGGGGCAGTAAACACCAGGCTGACTCTAAACCCCTAGTTGTCTTCCACTAGGGGGCAGTAAACACCAGGCTGACTCTAAACCCCTAGTTGTCCTCCACTCAGGGGGCAGTAAACACCAGGCTGACTCTAAACCCCTAGTTGTCCTCCATCTAGGGGGCAGTAAACACCAGGCTGACTCTAAACCCCTAGTTGTCCTCCACTCAGGGGGCAGTAAACACCAGGCTGACTCTAAACCCCTAGTTGTCCTCCACTAGGGGGCAGTAAACACCAGGCTGACTCTAAACCCCTAGTTGTCCTCCACTAGGGGGCAGTAAACACCAGGCTGACTCTAAACCCCTAGTTGTCCTCCACTAGGGGGCAGTAAACACCAGGCTGACTCTAAACCCCTAGTTGTCCTCCACTAGGGGGCAGTAAACACCAGGCTGACTCTAAACCCCTAGTTGTCCTCCATCAGGGGGCAGTAAACACCAGGCTGACTCTAAACCCCTAGTTGTCCTCCATCAGGGGGCAGTAAACACCAGGCTGACTCTAAACCCCTAGTTGTCCTCCACTAGGGGGCAGTAAACACCAGGCTGACTCTAAACCCCTAGTTGTCCTCCACCAGGTGGCAGTAAACACCAGGCTGACTCTAAACCCCTAGTTGTCCTCCACTAGGGGGCAGTAAACACCAGGCTGACTCTAAACCCCTAGTTGTCCTCCATCAGGGGGCAGTAAACACCAGGCTGACTCTAAACCCCTAGTTGTCCTCCATCAGGGGGCAGTAAACACCAGGCTGACTCTAAACCCCTAGTTGTCCTCCACTAGGGGGCAGTAAACACCAGGCTGACTCTAAACCCCTAGATGTCCTCCATCAGGGGGCAGTAAACACCAGGCTGACTCTAAACCCCTAGTTGTCCTCCATCAGGGGGCAGTAAACACCAGGCTGACTCTAAACCACTAGTTGTCCTCCACTAGGGGGCAGTAAACACCAGGCTGACTCTAAACCACTAGTTGTCCTCCACCAGGTGGCAGTAAACACCAGGCTGACTCTAAACCCCTAGTTGTCCTCCATCAGGTGGCAGTAAACACCAGGCTGACTCTAAACCCCTAGTTGTCCTCCACCAGGGGGCAGTAAACACCAGGCTGACTCTAAACCACTAGTTGTCCTCCACTAGGGGGCAGTAAACACCAGGCTGACTCTAAACCCCTAGTTGTCCTCCATCAGGGGGCAGTAAACACCAGGCTGACTCTAAACCCCTAGTTGTCCTCCATCAGGGGGCAGTAAACACCAGGCTGACTCTAAACCCCTAGTTGTCCTCCATCAGGGGGCAGTAAACACCAGGCTGACTCTAAACCCCTAGTTGTCCTCCATCAGGGGGCAGTAAACACCAGGCTGACTCTAAACCACTAGTTGTCCTCCATCAGGGGGCAGTAAACACCAGGCTGACTCTAAACCCCTAGTTGTCCTCCATCAGGTGGCAGTAAACACCAGGCTGACTCTAAACCCCTAGTTGTCCTCCACCAGGGGGCAGTAAACACCAGGCTGACTCTAAACCACTAGTTGTCCTCCACTAGGGGGCAGTAAACACCAGGCTGACTCTAAACCCCTAGTTGTCCTCCATCAGGGGGCAGTAAACACCAGGCTGACTCTAAACCCCTAGTTGTCCTCCATCAGGGGGCAGTAAACACCAGGCTGACTCTAAACCCCTAGTTGTCCTCCATCAGGGGGCAGTAAACACCAGGCTGACTCTAAACCCCTAGTTGTCCTCCATCGGGGGGCAGTGAACACCAGGCTGACTCTAAACCCCTAGTTGTCCTCCACTAGGGGGCAGTAAACACCAGGCTGACTCTAAACCCTCTAGTTGTCCTCCATCAGGGGGCAGTAAACACCAGGCTGACTCTAAACCCCTAGTTGTCCTCCATCAGGGGGCAGTAAACACCAGGCTGACTCTAAACCACTAGTTGTCTTCCACTAGGGGGCAGTAAACACCAGGCTGACTCTAAACCCCTAGTTGTCCTCCACTAGGGGGGCAGTAAACACCAGGCTGACTCTAAACCCCTAGATGTCCTCCATCGGGGGGCAGTAAACACCAGGCTAACTCTAAACCCCTAGTTGTCCTCCATCAGAGGACAGTAAACGCCAGGCTGACTCTAAACCCCTAGTTGTCTTCCATCAGGGGGCAGTAAACACCAGGCTGACTCTAAACCCCTAGTTGTCTTCCACTAGGGGGCAGTAAACACCAGGCTGACTCTAAACCCCTAGTTGTCTTCCACTAGGGGGCAGTAAACACCAGGCTGACTCTAAACCCCTAGTTGTCTTCCACTAGGGGGCAGTAAACACCAGGCTGACTCTAAACCACTAGTTGTCCTCCATCGGGTGGCAGTAAACACCAGGCTGACTCTAAACCCCTAGTTGTCCTCCATCAGGGGGCAGTAAACACCAGGCTGACTCTAAACCCCTAGTTGTCCTCCATCAGGGGGCAGTAAACACCAGGCTGACTCTAAACCCCTAGTTGTCCTCCATCGGGGGGCAGTGAACACCAGGCTGACTCTAAACCCCTAGTTGTCCTCCACTAGGGGGCAGTAAACACCAGGCTGACTCTAAACCCTCTAGTTGTCCTCCATCAGGGGGCAGTAAACACCAGGCTGACTCTAAACTCCTAGTTGTCCTCCATCAGGGGGCAGTAAACACCAGGCTGACTCTAAACCACTAGTTGTCTTCCACTAGGGGGCAGTAAACACCAGGCTGACTCTAAACCCCTAGTTGTCCTCCACTAGGGGGGCAGTAAACACCAGGCTGACTCTAAACCCCTAGTTGTCCTCCATCAGGGGACAGTAAACGCCAGGCTAACTCTAAACCCCTAGTTGTCCTCCATCAGAGGACAGTAAACGCCAGGCTGACTCTAAACCCCTAGTTGTCTTCCATCAGGGGGCAGTAAACACCAGGCTGACTCTAAACCCCTAGTTGTCTTCCACTAGGGGGCAGTAAACACCAGGCTGACTCTAAACCCCTAGTTGTCTTCCACTAGGGGGCAGTAAACACCAGGCTGACTCTAAACCCCTAGTTGTCTTCCACTAGGGGGCAGTAAACACCAGGCTGACTCTAAACCACTAGTTGTCTTCCACTAGGGGGCAGTAAACACCAGGCTGACTCTAAACCCCTAGTTGTCCTCCATCAGGGGGCAGTAAACACCAGGCTGACTCTAAACCCCTAGTTGTCCTCCATCAGGGGGCAGTAAACACCAGGCTGACTCTAAACCCCTAGTTGTCCTCCACCAGGGGGCAGTAAACACCAGGCTGACTCTAAACCCCTAGATGTCCTCCATCAGGGGGCAGTAAACACCAGGCTGACTCTAAACACCTAGTTGTCCTCCAGGGGGCAGTAAACACCAGGCTGACTCTAAACCCCTAGTTGTCCTCCATCAGGGGGCAGTAAACACCAGGCTGACTCTAAACACCTAGTTGTCCTCCATCAGGGGGCAGTAAACACCAGGCTGACTCTAAACCCCTAGTTGTCCTCCACTAGGGGGCAGTAAACACCAGGCTGACTCTAAACCCCTAGATGTCCTCCATCAGGGGGCAGTAAACACCAGGCTGACTCTAAACACCTAGTTGTCCTCCATCGGGGGGCAGTAAACACCAGGCTGACTCTAAACCCCTAGTTGTCCTCCATCGGGGGGCAGTAAACACCGGACTGACTCTAAACCCCTAGTTGTCTTCCACTAGGGGGCAGTAAACACCAGGCTGACTCTAAACCCCTAGTTGTCCTCCATCGGGGGGCAGTAAACACCAGGCTGACTCTAAACCCCTAGTTGTCTTCCATCAGGGGGCAGTAAACACCAGGCTGACTCTAAACCCCTAGTTGTCCTCCATCGGGGGGCAGTAAACACCAGGCTGACTCTAAACCCCTAGTTGTCTTCCATCAGGGGGCAGTAAACACCAGGCTGACTCTAAACCCCTAGTTGTCTTCCACTAGGGGGCAGTAAACACCAGGCTGACTCTAAACCCCTAGTTGTCCTCCACTAGGGGGCAGTAAACACCAGGCTGACTCTAAACCCCTAGTTGTCCTCCACTAGGGGGCAGTAAACACCAGGCTGACTCTAAACCCCTAGTTGTCCTCCATCAGGGGGCAGTAAACACCAGGCTGACTCTAAACCCCTAGTTGTCCTCCATCAGGGGGCAGTAAACACCAGGCTGACTCTAAACCCCTAGTTGTCCTCCACTAGGGGGCAGTAAACACCAGGCTGACTCTAAACCCCTAGTTGTCCTCCATCAGGGGGCAGTAAACACCAGGCTGACTCTAAACCCCTAGTTGTCTTCCACTAGGGGGCAGTAAACACCAGGCTGACTCTAAACCCCTAGTTGTCCTCCATCGGGGGGCAGTAAACACCAGGCTGACTCTAAACCCCTAGTTGTCTTCCATCAGGGGGCAGTAAACACCAGGCTGACTCTAAACCCCTAGTTGTCCTCCATCGGGGGGCAGTAAACACCAGGCTGACTCTAAACCCCTAGTTGTCTTCCATCAGGGGGCAGTAAACACCAGGCTGACTCTAAACCCCTAGTTGTCTTCCACTAGGGGGCAGTAAACACCAGGCTGACTCTAAACCCCTAGTTGTCCTCCATCAGGGGGCAGTAAACACCAGGCTGACTCTAAACCCCTAGTTGTCCTCCACTAGGCGGCAGTAAACACCAGGCTGACTCTAAACCCCTAGTTGTCCTCCATCAGGGGGCAGTAAACACCAGGCTGACTCTAAACCCCTAGTTGTCCTCCATCGGGGGGCAGTAAACACCAGGCTGACTCTAAACCCCTAGATGTCCTCCATCAGGGGGCAGTAAACACCAGGCTGACTCTAAACCCCTAGATGTCCTCCATCAGGGGGCAGTAAACACCAGGCTGACTCTAAACCCCTAGTTGTCCTCCATCGGGGGGCAGTAAACACCAGGCTGACTCTAAACCCCTAGTTGTCCTCCATCAGGGGGCAGTAAACACCAGGCTGACTCTAAACCCCTAGTTGTCCTCCACTAGGGGGGCAGTAAACACCAGGCTGACTCTAAACCCCTAGTTGTCCTCCATCAGGGGACAGTAAACGCCAGGCTGACTCTAAACCCCTAGTTGTCCTCCATCAGAGGACAGTAAACGCCAGGCTGACTCTAAACCCCTAGTTGTCCTCCATCAGAGGACAGTAAACGCCAGGCTGACTCTAAACCCCTAGTTGTCCTCCATCAGAGGACAGTAAACGCCAGGCTGACTCTAAACCCCTAGTTGTCCTCCATCAGAGGGCAGTAAACACCAGGCTGACTCTAAACCCCTAGTTGTCTTCCACTAGGGGGCAGTAAACACCAGGCTGACTCTAAACCCCTAGTTGTCTTCCACTAGGGGGCAGTAAACACCAGGCTGACTCTAAACCCCTAGTTGTCTTCCACTAGGGGGCAGTAAACACCAGGCTGACTCTAAACCACTAGTTGTCCTCCATCGGGTGGCAGTAAACACCAGGCTGACTCTAAACCCCTAGTTGTCCTCCATCAGGGGGCAGTAAACACTAGGCTGACTCTAAACCACTAGTTGTCCTCCATCGGGTGGCAGTAAACACCAGGCTGACTCTAAACCCCTAGTTGTCCTCCATCAGGGGGCAGTAAACACCAGGCTGACTCTAAACCCCTAGTTGTCTTCCACTAGGGGGCAGTAAACACCAGGCTGACTCTAAACCCCTAGTTGTCTTCCACTAGGGGGCAGTAAACACCAGGCTGACTCTAAACCCCTAGTTGTCCTCCACTAGGGGGCAGTAAACACCAGGCTGACTCTAAACCCCTAGTTGTCCTCCATCAGGGGGCAGTAAACACCAGGCTGACTCTAAACCCCTAGTTGTCCTCCATCAGGGGGCAGTAAACACCAGGCTGACTCTAAACCCCTAGTTGTCCTCCACTAGGGGGGCAGTAAACACCAGGCTGACTCTAAACCCCTAGTTGTCCTCCATCAGTGGACAGTAAACGCCAGGCTGACTCTAAACCCCTAGTTGTCTTCCACTAGGGGGCAGTAAACACCAGGCTGACTCTAAACCCCTAGTTGTCCTCCACTAGGGGGCAGTAAACACCAGGCTGACTCTAAACCACTAGTTGTCCTCCATCGGGTGGCAGTAAACACCAGGCTGACTCTAAACCCCTAGTTGTCCTCCATCAGGGGGCAGTAAACACTAGGCTGACTCTAAACCACTAGTTGTCCTCCATCGGGAGGCAGTAAACACCAGGCTGACTCTAAACCCCTAGTTGTCCTCCATCAGGGGGCAGTAAACACCAGGCTGACTCTAAACCCCTAGTTGTCTTCCACTAGGGGGCAGTAAACACCAGGCTGACTCTAAACCCCTAGTTGTCCTCCACTAGGGGGCAGTAAACACCAGGCTGACTCTAAACCCCTAGTTGTCCTCCATCAGGGGGCAGTAAACACCAGGCTGACTCTAAACCCCTAGTTGTCCTCCATCAGGGGGCAGTAAACACCAGGCTGACTCTAAACCCCTAGTTGTCCTCCACTAGGGGGGCAGTAAACACCAGGCTGACTCTAAACCCCTAGTTGTCCTCCATCAGGGGACAGTAAACGCCAGGCTGACTCTAAACCCCTAGTTGTCCTCCATCAGAGGACAGTAAACGCCAGGCTGACTCTAAACCCCTAGTTGTCTTCCATCAGGGGGCAGTAAACACCAGGACTCTAAACCCCTAGTTGTCTTCCACTAGGGGGCAGTAAACACCAGGCTGACTCTAAACCCCTAGTTGTCCTCCATTAGGGGGCAGTAAACACCAGGCTGACTCTAAACCCCTAGTTGTCCTCCATCAGGGGGCAGTAAACACCAGGCTGACTCTAAACCCCTAGTTGTCTTCCACTAGGGGGCAGTAAACACCAGGCTGACTCTAAACCCCTAGTTGTCTTCCACTAGGGGGCAGTAAACACCAGGCTGACTCTAAACCCCTAGTTGTCCTCCATCAGGGGGCAGTAAACACCAGGCTGACTCTAAACCCCTAGTTGTCCTCCATCAGGGGGAAGTAAACACCAGGCTGACTCTAAACCCCTAGTTGTCCTCCATCGGGGGGCAGTAAACACCAGGCTGACTCTAAACCCCTAGTTGTCTTCCATCAGGGGGCAGTAAACACCAGGCTGACTCTAAACCCCTAGTTGTCTTCCACTAGGGGGCAGTAAACACCAGGCTGACTCTAAACCCCTAGTTGTCCTCCATCAGGGGGCAGTAAACACCAGGCTGACTCTAAACCCCTAGTTGTCTTCCACTAGGGGGCAGTAAACACCAGGCTGACTCTAAACCCCTAGTTGTCCTCCACTAGGGGGCAGTAAACACCAGGCTGACTCTAAACCCCTAGTTGTCCTCCACTAGGGGGCAGTAAACACCAGGCTGACTCTAAACCCCTAGTTGTCCTCCATCAGGGGGCAGTAAACACCAGGCTGACTCTAAACCCCTAGTTGTCCTCCATCAGGGGGCAGTAAACACCAGGCTGACTCTAAACCCCTAGTTGTCCTCCACTAGGCGGCAGTAAACACCAGGCTGACTCTAAACCCCTAGTTGTCCTCCATCAGGGGGCAGTAAACACCAGGCTGACTCTAAACCCCTAGTTGTCCTCCATCGGGGGGCAGTAAACACCAGGCTGACTCTAAACCCCTAGATGTCCTCCATCAGGGGGCAGTAAACACCAGGCTGACTCTAAACCCCTAGATGTCCTCCATCAGGGGGCAGTAAACACCAGGCTGACTCTAAACCCCTAGTTGTCCTCCATCGGGGGGCAGTAAACACCAGGCTGACTCTAAACCCCTAGTTGTCCTCCATCAGGGGGCAGTAAACACCAGGCTGACTCTAAACCCCTAGTTGTCCTCCACTAGGGGGGCAGTAAACACCAGGCTGACTCTAAACCCCTAGTTGTCCTCCATCAGGGGACAGTAAACGCCAGGCTGACTCTAAACCCCTAGTTGTCCTCCATCAGAGGACAGTAAACGCCAGGCTGACTCTAAACCCCTAGTTGTCCTCCATCAGAGGACAGTAAACACCAGGCTGACTCTAAACCCCTAGTTGTCCTCCACTAGGGGGCAGTAAACACCAGGCTGACTCTAAACCCCTAGTTGTCCTCCATCAGGGGGCAGTAAACACCAGGCTGACTCTAAACCCCTAGTTGTCCTCCATCAGGGGGCAGTAAACACCAGGCTGACTCTAAACCCCTAGTTGTCCTCCACTAGGCGGCAGTAAACACCAGGCTGACTCTAAACCCCTAGTTGTCCTCCATCAGGGGGCAGTAAACACCAGGCTGACTCTAAACCCCTAGTTGTCCTCCATCGGGGGGCAGTAAACACCAGGCTGACTCTAAACCCCTAGTTGTCCTCCATCAGGGGGCAGTAAACACCAGGCTGACTCTAAACCCCTAGATGTCCTCCATCAGGGGGCAGTAAACACCAGGCTGACTCTAAACCCCTAGTTGTCCTCCATCGGGGGGCAGTAAACACCAGGCTGACTCTAAACCCCTAGTTGTCCTCCATCAGGGGGCAGTAAACACCAGGCTGACTCTAAACCCCTAGTTGTCCTCCACTAGGGGGGCAGTAAACACCAGGCTGACTCTAAACCCCTAGTTGTCCTCCATCAGGGGACAGTAAACGCCAGGCTGACTCTAAACCCCTAGTTGTCCTCCATCAGAGGACAGTAAACGCCAGGCTGACTCTAAACCCCTAGTTGTCCTCCATCAGAGGACAGTAAACGCCAGGCTGACTCTAAACCCCTAGTTGTCTTCCATCAGGGGGCAGTAAACACCAGGACTCTAAACCCCTAGTTGTCCTCCATCAGAGGGCAGTAAACACCAGGCTGACTCTAAACCCCTAGTTGTCTTCCACTAGGGGGCAGTAAACACCAGGCTGACTCTAAACCCCTAGTTGTCTTCCACTAGGGGGCAGTAAACACCAGGCTGACTCTAAACCCCTAGTTGTCTTCCACTAGGGGGCAGTAAACACCAGGCTGACTCTAAACCACTAGTTGTCCTCCATCGGGTGGCAGTAAACACCAGGCTGACTCTAAACCCCTAGTTGTCCTCCATCAGGGGGCAGTAAACACTAGGCTGACTCTAAACCACTAGTTGTCCTCCATCGGGTGGCAGTAAACACCAGGCTGACTCTAAACCCCTAGTTGTCCTCCATCAGGGGGCAGTAAACACCAGGCTGACTCTAAACCCCTAGTTGTCTTCCACTAGGGGGCAGTAAACACCAGGCTGACTCTAAACCCCTAGTTGTCCTCCACTAGGGGGCAGTAAACACCAGGCTGACTCTAAACCCCTAGTTGTCCTCCATCAGGGGGCAGTAAACACCAGGCTGACTCTAAACCCCTAGTTGTCCTCCATCAGGGGGCAGTAAACACCAGGCTGACTCTAAACCCCTAGTTGTCCTCCACTAGGGGGGCAGTAAACACCAGGCTGACTCTAAACCCCTAGTTGTCCTCCATCAGGGGACAGTAAACGCCAGGCTGACTCTAAACCCCTAGTTGTCTTCCACTAGGGGGCAGTAAACACCAGGCTGACTCTAAACCCCTAGTTGTCTTCCACTAGGGGGCAGTAAACACCAGGCTGACTCTAAACCACTAGTTGTCCTCCATCGGGTGGCAGTAAACACCAGGCTGACTCTAAACCCCTAGTTGTCCTCCATCAGGGGGCAGTAAACACTAGGCTGACTCTAAACCACTAGTTGTCCTCCATCGGGTGGCAGTAAACACCAGGCTGACTCTAAACCCCTAGTTGTCCTCCATCAGGGGGCAGTAAACACCAGGCTGACTCTAAACCCCTAGTTGTCCTCCACTAGGGGGGCAGTAAACACCAGGCTGACTCTAAACCCCTAGTTGTCCTCCATCAGGGGACAGTAAACGCCAGGCTGACTCTAAACCCCTAGTTGTCCTCCATCAGAGGACAGTAAACGCCAGGCTGACTCTAAACCCCTAGTTGTCTTCCATCAGGGGGCAGTAAACACCAGGACTCTAAACCCCTAGTTGTCTTCCACTAGGGGGCAGTAAACACCAGGCTGACTCTAAACCCCTAGTTGTCCTCCATTAGGGGGCAGTAAACACCAGGCTGACTCTAAACCCCTAGTTGTCCTCCATCAGGGGGCAGTAAACACCAGGCTGACTCTAAACCCCTAGTTGTCTTCCACTAGGGGGCAGTAAACACCAGGCTGACTCTAAACCCCTAGTTGTCTTCCACTAGGGGGCAGTAAACACCAGGCTGACTCTAAACCCCTAGTTGTCCTCCATCAGGGGGCAGTAAACACCAGGCTGACTCTAAACCCCTAGTTGTCCTCCATCAGGGGGAAGTAAACACCAGGCTGACTCTAAACCCCTAGTTGTCCTCCATCGGGGGGCAGTAAACACCAGGCTGACTCTAAACCCCTAGTTGTCTTCCATCAGGGGGCAGTAAACACCAGGCTGACTCTAAACCCCTAGTTGTCTTCCACTAGGGGGCAGTAAACACCAGGCTGACTCTAAACCCCTAGTTGTCCTCCACTAGGGGGCAGTAAACACCAGGCTGACTCTAAACCCCTAGTTGTCCTCCACTAGGGGGCAGTAAACACCAGGCTGACTCTAAACCCCTAGTTGTCTTCCATCAGGGGGCAGTAAACACCAGGCTGACTCTAAACCCCTAGTTGTCTTCCACTAGGGGGCAGTAAACACCAGGCTGACTCTAAACCCCTAGTTGTCCTCCACTAGGGGGCAGTAAACACCAGGCTGACTCTAAACCCCTAGTTGTCCTCCACTAGGGGGCAGTAAACACCAGGCTGACTCTAAACCCCTAGTTGTCCTCCATCAGGGGGCAGTAAACACCAGGCTGACTCTAAACCCCTAGTTGTCCATCACCAGGGGGCAGTAAACACCAGGCTGACTCTAAACCCCTAGTTGTCCTCCATCAGGGGGCAGTAAACACCAGGCTGACTCTAAACCCCTAGTTGTCCTCCATCGGGGGGCAGTAAACACCAGGCTGACTCTAAACCCCTAGATGTCCTCCATCAGGGGGCAGTAAACACCAGGCTGACTCTAAACCCCTAGATGTCCTCCATCAGGGGGCAGTAAACACCAGGCTGACTCTAAACCCCTAGTTGTCCTCCATCGGGGGGCAGTAAACACCAGGCTGACTCTAAACCCCTAGTTGTCCTCCATCAGGGGGCAGTAAACACCAGGCTGACTCTAAACCCCTAGTTGTCCTCCACTAGGGGGGCAGTAAACACCAGGCTGACTCTAAACCCCTAGTTGTCCTCCATCAGGGGACAGTAAACGCCAGGCTGACTCTAAACCCCTAGTTGTCCTCCATCAGAGGACAGTAAACGCCAGGCTGACTCTAAACCCCTAGTTGTCTTCCATCAGGGGGCAGTAAACACCAGGACTCTAAACCCCTAGTTGTCCTCCATCAGAGGGCAGTAAACACCAGGCTGACTCTAAACCCCTAGTTGTCTTCCACTAGGGGGCAGTAAACACCAGGCTGACTCTAAACCCCTAGTTGTCTTCCACTAGGGGGCAGTAAACACCAGGCTGACTCTAAACCACTAGTTGTCCTCCATCGGGTGGCAGTAAACACCCGGCTGACTCTAAACCCCTAGTTGTCCTCCATCAGGGGGCAGTAAACACCAGGCTGACTCTAAACCACTAGTTGTCCTCCATCGGGTGGCAGTAAACACCAGGCTGACTCTAAACCCCTAGTTGTCCTCCATCAGGGGGCAGTAAACACCAGGCTGACTCTAAACCCCTAGTTGTCTTCCACTAGGGGGCAGTAAACACCAGGCTGACTAAACCCCTAGTTGTCCTCCATCAGGGGGCAGTAAACACCAGGCTGACTCTAAACCCCTAGTTGTCCTCCATCAGGTGGCAGTAACACCAGGCTGACTCTAAACCCCTAGTTGTCCTCCACTAGGGGGCAGTAAACACCAGGCTGACTCTAAACCCCTAGTTGTCCTCCATCAGGGGGCAGTAAACACCAGGCTGACTCTAAACCCCTGGTTGTCCTCCATCAGGGGGCAGTAAACACCAGGCTGACTCTAAACCCCTAGTTGTCCTCCATCGGGGGGCAGTAAACACCAGGCTGACTCTAAACCCCTAGTTGTCTTCCACTAGGGGGCAGTAAACACCAGGCTGACTCTAAACCCCTAGTTGTCCTCCATCAGGGGACAGTAAACACCAGGTTGACTCTAAACCCCTAGTTGTCCTCCATCAGGGGGCAGTAAACAAAAGGCTGACTCTAAACCCCTAGTTGTCCTCCATCGGGGGGCAGTGAACACCAGGCTGACTCTAAACCCCTAGTTGTCCTCCACTAGGGGGCAGTAAACACCAGGCTGACTCTAAACCCCTAGTTGTCCTCCATCAGGGGGCAGTAAACACCAGGCTGACTCTAAACCCCTAGTTGTCTTCCACTAGAGGGCAGTAAACACCAGGCTGACTCTAAACCCCTAGTTGTCTTCCACTAGGGGGCAGTAAACACCAGGCTGACTCTAAACCCCTAGTTGTCCTCCATCAGGGGGCAGTAAACACCAGGCTGACTCTAAACCCCTAGTTGTCCTCCATCAGGGGGCAGTAAACACCAGGCTGACTCTAAACCCCTAGTTGTCTTCCACTAGGGGGCAGTAAACACCAGGCTGACTCTAAACCACTAGTTGTCCTCCATCGGGTGGCAGTAAACACCAGGCTGACTCTAAACCCCTAGTTGTCCTCCATCAGGGGGCAGTAAACACCAGGCTGACTCTAAACCACTAGTTGTCCTCCATCGGGTGGCAGTAAACACCAGGCTGACTCTAAACCCCTAGTTGTCCTCCATCAGGGGGCAGTAAACACCAGGCTGACTCTAAACCCCTAGTTGTCCTCCACTAGGGGGGCAGTAAACACCAGGCTGACTCTAAACCCCTAGTTGTCCTCCATCAGGGGACAGTAAACGCCAGGCTGACTCTAAACCCCTAGTTGTCCTCCATCAGAGGACAGTAAACGCCAGGCTGACTCTAAACCCCTAGTTGTCCTCCATCAGGGGGCAGTAAACACCAGGACTCTAAACCCCTAGTTGTCCTCCATCAGAGGGCAGTAAACACCAGGCTGACTCTAAACCCCTAGTTGTCTTCCACTAGGGGGCAGTAAACACCAGGCTGACTCTAAACCCCTAGTTGTCTTCCACTAGGGGGCAGTAAACACCAGGCTGACTCTAAACCCCTAGTTGTCTTCCACTAGGGGGCAGTAAACACCAGGCTGACTCTAAACCCCTAGTTGTCCTCCATCAGGGGGCAGTAAACACCAGGCTGACTCTAAACCCCTAGTTGTCCTCCATCAGGTGGCAGTAACACCAGGCTGACTCTAAACCCCTAGTTGTCCTCCACTAGGGGGCAGTAAACACCAGGCTGACTCTAAACCCCTAGTTGTCCTCCATCAGGGGGCAGTAAACACCAGGCTGACTCTAAACCCCTAGTTGTCCTCCATCAGGGGGCAGTAAACACCAGGCTGACTCTAAACCCCTAGTTGTCCTCCATCGGGGGGCAGTAAACACCAGGCTGACTCTAAACCCCTAGTTGTCTTCCACTAGGGGGCAGTAAACACCAGGCTGACTCTAAACCCCTAGTTGTCCTCCATCAGGGGGCAGTAAACACCAGGTTGACTCTAAACCCCTAGATGTCCTCCATCAGGGGGCAGTAAACACCAGGCTGACTCTAAACCCCTAGTTGTCCTCCATCGGGGGGCAGTGAACACCAGGCTGACTCTAAACCCCTAGTTGTCCTCCACTAGGGGGCAGTAAACACCAGGCTGACTCTAAACCCTCTAGTTGTCCTCCATCAGGGGGCAGTAAACACCAGGCTGACTCTAAACCCCTAGTTGTCCTCCATCAGGGGACAGTAAACGCCAGGCTAACTCTAAACCCCTAGTTGTCCTCCATCAGAGGACAGTAAACGCCAGGCTGACTCTAAACCCCTAGTTGTCTTCCATCAGGGGGCAGTAAACACCAGGCTGACTCTAAACCCCTAGTTGTCTTCCACTAGGGGGCAGTAAACACCAGGCTGACTCTAAACCCCTAGTTGTCTTCCACTAGGGGGCAGTAAACACCAGGCTGACTCTAAACCCCTAGTTGTCTTCCACTAGGGGGCAGTAAACACCAGGCTGACTCTAAACCACTAGTTGTCCTCCATCGGGTGGCAGTAAACACCAGGCTGACTCTAAACCACTAGTTGTCCTCCATCAGAGGGCAGTAAACACCAGGCTGACTCTAAACCCCTAGTTGTCCTCCATCAGGGGGCAGTAAACACCAGGCTGACTCTAAACCACTAGTTGTCCTCCATTGGGTGGCAGTAAACACCAGGCTGACTCTAAACCCCTAGTTGTCCTCCATCAGGGGGCAGTAAACACCAGGCTGACTCTAAACCCCTAGTTGTCTTCCACTAGGGGGCAGTAAACACCAGGCTGACTCTAAACCCCTAGTTGTCCTCCATCAGGGGGGCAGTAAACACCAGGCTGACTCTAAACCCCTAGTTGTCCTCCATCAGGTGGCAGTAACACCAGGCTGACTCTAAACCCCTAGTTGTCCTCCACTAGGGGGCAGTAAACACCAGGCTGACTCTAAACCCCTAGTTGTCCTCCATCAGGGGGCAGTAAACACCAGGCTGACTCTAAACCCCTAGTTGTCCTCCATCAGGGGGCAGTAAACACCAGGCTGACTCTAAACCCCTAGTTGTCCTCCATCGGGGGGCAGTAAACACCAGGCTGACTCTAAACCCCTAGTTGTCCTCCATCAGAGGGCAGTAAACACCAGGCTGACTCTAAACCCCTAGTTGTCCTCCATCAGAGGGCAGTAAACACCAGGCTGACTCTAAACCCCTAGTTGTCCTCCATCAGGGGGCAGTAAACACCAGGCTGACTCTAAACCCCTAGTTGTCCTCCATCAGGGGGCAGTAAACACCAGGCTGACTCTAAACCCCTAGTTGTCCTCCATCAGAGGGCAGTAAACACCAGGCTGACTCTAAACCCCTAGTTGTCTTCCACTAGGGGGCAGTAAACACCAGGCAGACTCTAAACCCCTAGTTGTCCTCCATCAGAGGGCAGTAAACACCAGGCTGACTCTAAACCCCTAGTTGTCCTCCATCAGGGGGCAGTAAACACCAGGCTGACTCTAAACCCCTAGTTGTCCTCCACTAGGGGGCAGTAAACACCAGGCTGACTCTAAACCCCTAGTTGTCCTCCATCAGGGGGCAGTAAACACCAGGCTGACTCTAAACCCCTAGTTGTCTTCCATCAGAGGGCAGTAAACACCAGGCTGACTCTAAACCCCTAGTTGTCTTCCACTAGGGGGCAGTAAACACCAGGCTGACTCTAAACCCCTAGTTGTCCTCCATCGGGGGGCAGTAAACACCAGGCTGACTCTAAACCCCTAGTTGTCCTCCACCTGACTCTAACACCAACCTGACTCTAACACCAACCTGACTCTAACACCAACCTGACTCTAACACCAACCTGACTCTAACACCAACCTGACTCTAACACCAGCCTGACTCTAACACCAACCTGACTCTAACACCAGCCTGACTCTAACACCAACCTGACTCTAACACCAGCCTGACTCTAACACCAACCTGACTCTAACACCAGCTCGATAGAGGAGAGGAGAGGAGGGGAGGGGAGGGGACGGGACGGGAGGGGAGAGGGGAGAGGAGAAGGGGAGAGGAGAGGAGAGAGGAGAAGGGGGAGAGGAGAAGGGGAGGGGAGAGGGGAGAGGGGAGAGGAGAGGAGAGATGAGAAGGGGAGAGGAGAAGGGGAGGGGAGAGGAGATGGGGAGAGGAGAGGGGGAGAGGAGAAGGGGAGGGGAGGGGAGGGGAGGGGATAGGGGAGAGGAGAGGAGAGGAGAGATGAGAAGGGGAGAGGAGAAGGGGGGAGAGAGGAGATGAGAAGGGAAGAGGAGAAGGGGGGGTAGGGGAGGGGAGAGGAGATGGGGAGAGGAGAAGGGGGGGGAGAGGAGATGGGGAGGGGGGTAGGGGAGGGGAGAGGAGATGGGGAGAGGAGAAGGGGGGGGTAGGGGAGGGGAGAGGAGATGGGGAGAGGAGAAGGGGGGGGGTTAGGGGAGGGGAGAGGAGAGGAGATGGGGAGAGGAGAAGGGGGGGGTTAGGGGAGGGGAGAGGAGAGGAAGGGAGGGGAGGGGAGAGGAGGGGAGTGGAGAGGGGAGAGGAGAAGGGGAGAGTAGAGGAGGGGAGTGGAGGGGAGGGGAGAGGAGGGGAGTGGAGAGGGGAGAGGAGAAGGGGAGAGTAGAGGAGGGGAGGGGAGGGGAGAGGGGACGGGAGACCAGAGCTTCTGACTCATATTCAGCATCACACACAGAGAATCTAGGCAGCCCGCCTGCTCTGGAGAGGAGAGAGAGATTGGTGCAGGGGCAGACAGTATTGAGTCTCAGATGTGATATGTGTGAGTCATGTGGACTGTTCATATCCTGCCTGTGTAGTTCATATCATCTCCTCCTCTCCCTGTTGCCGTTACTGTGTTGTGTAAGATAGGATCATTTTAGGCTAAAACGAATCTCAGCCGTAGGTGAATGTTGGCTGGTGCGCATTTTGGGGAATGGAAAGCAGATCAGATGAGAGAGACAGGGGTTTGATATGTGGGATAACTGTACTCTCCTTCCTCTGAAGCCATGCTTCTGACACCTTATTCCCCTTTCATAGGTTGTCTGAAGTCTGAGGTCTTGGGGTCTGTTCCCCTTCCAGACAGTCCTTGTGGAGCAGGCAGGGAGAACTAGAGGAAGAGACAGAGGAGGGTGAAGAGGGAGGGAGAACCAGAGGAAGAGGAGCGAGGCAACACCCAGCGTACCCTAGACCTTCTGTCTGAGGACTAACTAGGGTCACCCAGCCACATAATAATACACCCAGCGCCCCCTAGACCTTCTGTCTGAGGACCAACTAGGTTCACCCAGCGCCCCCTAGACCTTCTGTCTGAGGACCAACTAGGTTCACCCAGCGCCCCCTAGACCTTCTGTCTGAGGACCAACTAGGTTCACCCAGCGCCCCCTAGACCTTCTGTCTGAGGACCAACTAGGTTCACCCAGCCACATAATAATACACCCAGCGCCCCCTAGACCTTCTGTCTGAGGACCAACTAGGTTCACCCAGCGCCCCCTAGACCTTCTGTCTGAGGACCAACTAGGTTCACCCAGTGCCCCCTAGACCTTCTGTCTGAGGACCAACTAGGTTCACCCAGCCACATAATAATACACCCAGCGCCCCCTAGACCTTCTGTCTGAGGACCAACTAGGTTCACCCAGCGCCCCCTAGACCTTCTGTCTGAGGACCAACTAGGTTCACCCAGCCACATAATAATACACCCAGCGCCCCCTAGACCTTCTGTCTGAGGACCAACTAGGTTCACCCAGCGCCCCCTAGACCTTCTGTCTGAGGACCAACTAGGTTCACCCAGCTACATAATAATACACCCAGCGCCCCCTAGACCTTCTGTCTGAGGACCAACTAGGTTCACCCAGCCACATAATAATACACCCAGCGCCCCCTAGACCTTCTGTCTGAGGACCAACTAGGTTCACCCAGCCACATAATAATACACCCAGCGCCCCCTAGACCTTCTGTCTGAGGACCAACTAGGTTCACCCAGCGCCCCCTAGACCTTCTGTCTGAGGACCAACTAGGTTCACCCAGCGCGCCCCCTAGACCTTCTGTCTGAGGACCAACTAGGTTCACCCAGCGCCCCCTAGACCTTCTGTCTGAGGACCAACTAGGTTCACCCAGCCACATAATAATACACCCAGCGCCCCCTAGACCTTCTGTCTGAGGACCAACTAGGTTCACCCAGCCACATAATAATACACCCAGCGCCCCCTAGACCTTCTGTCTGAGGACCAACTAGGTTCACCCAGCGCCCCCTAGACCTTCTGTCTGAGGACCAACTAGGTTCACCCAGCGCCCCCTAGACCTTCTGTCTGAGGACCAACTAGGTTCACCCAGCCACATAATAACACACCCAGCGCCCCTTAGACCTTCTGTCTGAGGACCAACTAGGTTCACCCAGCCACATAATAACACACCCAGGCACAAACCACCTGAGAACACAGCAGGAAAGGGTGGCCACAGCACTGAAGGGAGTGATTGAAAAAGCTTATTCTGCTTTCCACAAGATACAAGTGGTTATATCCACCCTGCGACCACGAGAAGACTTCCACCCTGCTACCATACAGGAGGTAAACGCAAGTATTTCCCATGACTGTGCCTCAAAAACAAAAATGTACCTGGCCCACCACTCCATCCTGGACTTGAACAGCCTTTACGACCAGGTCCACATCTACAAGGCAGCAGTGCCCACCTTCGCCCGGGCCCTAAAGAACATCGCCCTCAACCTCAGCTGCGACACTTCACACAGGAGCAACAGATCAACAGACACCCCCACCCAGACCAGCGAGACACTCTCCCAGACCTGGACCTACACATAGAGGACCCACATCCAGACCACAGCACCACAAGCCACATCCACACCCCCCACCCCGACCAATCAACACCTCCCCAAGTCAACCATGCCCACAGCCCATACAGGCCTCTTCAGTTCAGACCTATGCCCCTCTTGCCCACCCCATGCACCCCACTCCCGCAAAGAGGGCCTAAACATGAAAGTCACACATACGCCCAGGCCGTGAACGGGCAAACAGGCCCAACCCCCACTCTTACACTAGCCCAAGCCAATGGCATGTACCAGATGCTCAGCAGGCTCTGCTCACACTTACTGGCCTGAGGCCAAACCACACGACCAACAACATTGGACACTTTATGGAACACAAAGCCTTCACTATCTCATCCTGGAATATCCAAGGCCTGAGGTCATCTGCCTTTTGCCTAAAGAGCAGTAACCTGGACTTCACCAAATAAATCAGAAATACAGACATTGTCATCCACCAAGAAACATGGTATAGAAGAGACGGACCCACGGGTTGCCCTCTGGGTTACAAAGATCTGGTAGTCCCATCCACCACACTACCAGGTGGGTGGTATAGAGGAGACGGACCCACTGGTTACCCTCTAGGTTACAGAGAGCTGGTAGTCCCATCCACCACACTACCAGGTGGGTGGTATAGAGGAGACGGACCCACTGGTTGCCCTCTAGGTTACAGAGAGCTGGTAGTCCCATCCACCACACTACCAGGTGGGTGGTATAGAGGAGACGGACCCACTGGTTACCCTCTAGGTTACAGAGAGCTGGTAGTCCCATCCACCACACTACCAGGTGGGTGGTATAGAGGAGACGGACCCACTGGTTGTCCTCTAGGTTACAGAGATCTGGTAGTCCCATCCACCACACTACCAGGTGGGTGGTATAGAGGAGATGGACCCACTGGTTGCCCTCTAGGTTACAGAGAGCTGGTAGTCCCATCCACCACACTACCAGGTGGGTGGTATAGAAACATGATATAGAGGAGATGGACCCACTGGTTACCCTCTAGGTTACAGAGAGCTGGTAGTCCCATCCACCAAACTACCAGGTGTGAAACAGGGAAGACACTCAGGGAGTATGTTCATTTGGTATAGAGCAGTCCTAACACTCTCTTAAATTAATCAAACCAGGAACATTTTACATTTGGCTAGAAATTCAAAGGAAATGATCTCAACAGAGAAAAATGTCCTCCTGTGTGCTACCTATATCCCCCCACCAGAATCCCCATACTTTAATGAAGACAGCTTCTCCATCCTGGAGGGAAATCAATCATTTCCAGGCCCAGGGACATGTACTAGTCTGTGGCGACCTAAATGCCAGAACTGGACAAGAACCTGACACTCTCAGCACACAGGGGGACAAACACCTGCCTGGAGGTGACAGCATTCCCTCCCCCATATGTCCCCCTAGGCACAACTATGACAACATAACCAACAAAAACAGGTCACAACTCCTGCAGCTCTGTTGCACGCTGGGTATATAAATAGTCAATGGTAGGCTTCGAGGGGACTCCTATGGTTGGTACACGTATAGCTTATCTCTTGGCAGTAGTACTGTAGACTACTTTATCACTGACCTCAACCCAGAGTCTCTCAGAGCGTTCAGTCAGCCCACTGACACCACTATCAGATCACAGAAAAATCACAGTCTACTTGAACAGAGCCATACTCAATCATGAGGCATCAAAGCCAAAGGAACTTGAATAATATTAAGAAATGCTATAGATGGAAGGAAAGTAGTGTGGAAACCTACCAAAAAACAATTAGGCAACACCAAATTCAATCCCTTTTAGACAACTTGTGGAGCGGAGTAGGTGAACCCAAGTGCAGACTCAGACGAGGAGACAGGGATAAGGTAACTAAGGTATTTATTGAAAAGCCCGGGGGGGGGGGGGGTACAGGCCAGGGAAGCTCGGGCAGGAAGTAGGGAACCAGGAACTGAGGCTGAGGTAAGGGGGGGTAGGGCAAGGTAAGCAGGTCCGGAGCGGAATCCAAGGGGGTCCAGAGCAGGGAAGCAGGACTGACGAGACAAGGGACTGGAGACAGGGACCAGAGTCACAGCGGAGGGAACTGTAGCAGAGAGAAAAGTAACGTCAGGCTAGGAAAAAACTGGCACAACAGGATAACAAGATCTATACAGGAACAAACGGCTTGAAATGCAGACTGGCTGAGCAGAGGCTACGATCTGGCAGCGTGGAAGTGCCACGGCTGAGTATTTGTAGTGGTCTTGATTATGGAACAGGTTGCAGCTGGTGGGGATCCGCTCTGCCTCCATCATCCCTGTCTCCACTCACGCAATCACATACACCCACACACAGAGAGAAGGAGAGAGCACTGGGGGAGTGGCGGCAGGTTAGGGAGACACAGGATGAGAAGTAGAGGGCGTGACAGGATGAGAAGTAGAGGAGCAGATGTAGCACAACTTCCTGGACAAAACGTTCCACTGTAATAGTGAAGGTGTAAACTTGGCAGTAGAACACCTAAACAGTATATTTGACCTCTCTGCTTCTCTATCAAATCAGAAAACTGAAGAAAATGAACAACAATTACAAATGGTTTGATGAAGAATGCAAAAACCTAAGAAAGAAATTGAGAAACCTATCCAACCAAAAACATAGAGACTCAGAAAACCTGATCCTACGCCTTCACTATGGTGAATCACTAAAACAATACAGAAATACACTACGGAAAAAGAAGGAACAGCATGTCAGAAATCAGCTCAACGTAATTGAAGAATCCGTAGACTCAAACCAATTCTGGGAAAATTGAAAAACACTAAACAAACGATGACACGAAGAGTTATCTATCCAAAACGGAGATGTATTGGTAAACCACTTCTCCAATCTTTTTGGCTCTTTAACAAAGAACAAAGAACAAACAGCAAAAACATACATGATCAAACACCAATCTTAGAATCAACTATTAAAGACGACCAGAACCCACTGGATTCTCCAACAGCAGACTCGTACATTTCCTCATTGAAAACAATGTACTGAGCAAATGTCAAATTGGCTTTTTACCAAATTACCATACGACAGACCACGTATTCACCCTGCACATCCTAATTGACAAACAAACAAACCAAAACAAAGGCAAAGGCAAAGTCTTGTCATGCTTTGTTGACTTCCAAAAAGCTTTTCACTCAGTTTTGCGGGTCTGCTCTACAAATTGATGGAAAGAGTTGTTGGGGGAAAAACATACGGCGTTATAAAATCAATGTACATAAACAACAAGTGTTTGGTTAAAATTGGCAAAAAACTGCATGGGGGTGAGACAGGGATGCAGCTTGAGCCCTACCCTCTTCAACACGGAAAGTATTCCGATCCCTTGACCTTTTTCACATTTTGTTACGTTATTATAAAATTGATTACATAGACTTTTTTCCTCATCTATCTAGACACAATACCCCATAATGACAAAGCGAAAACAGGTTTTAGCTTAGAAAAAAATTGCAAAAAATTGAAATATCACATTTATATAAGTACATAAGACCCTTTACTCAATACTCTGTTGAAGCACCTTTGCTAGCGATTACAATATCGAGTCTTCTTGGGTATGACGCTACAAGCTTGGCACACCTGTATTTGGGGAGTTTCTCCCATTCTTCTCTGCAGATCCTCTCAAGCTCTGTCAGGTCTCTCCAAAGATGTTCGATCAGGTTCAAGTCCGGGCTCTGGTTGGGCAACTCAAGGACATTCAGAGACTTGTCCCAAAGCCACTCCTGCGTTGTCTTGGCAGTGTGCTTATGGTCATTGTCCTGTTGGAAGGTGAACCTTCGCCCCAGTCTGAGGTCCTGAGCGCTCTGGAGCAGGTTTTCTTCAAGGATCTCCTGTACTTTGCTCCGTTCACTTTCCCTCAATCCTAACTAGTCTCCAAGTCCCAGCCTCGGAAAAACATCTCCACAGCATAATACTGCCACCACCATGCTTCACCGTAGGGATGGTAACAGGTTTCCTCCAGATGTGACGCTTGGCATTCAGGACAAAGAGTTGAAGGTTGGTTTCATCAGACCAGAGAATCTTGTTTCTCATGGTCTGAGAGTCTTTAGGTGCCTTTTGGCAAATTCCAAGGGGTCTGTCGTGCCTTTTACTGAGGAGTGGCTTCCGTCTGGCCACTCCACCATAAAGGCCTGATTAGTGGTGTGCTGCAGAGATTGGTTGTCCTTCTGGAAGGTTCCCCCATCTCCACAGAGGAACTCTAGCGCTCTGTCAGAGTTACCATCAGGTTCTTGGTTATCTAACTAACCAAGGCCCTTCACCCCAGATTGCTCAGTTTGGCCGGGCGGCCAGCTCTAGGAAGAGTCTTGGTGATTCCAAACTTCTTCCGTTTAAGAATGATGGAGGCCACTGTGTTCTTGGGGACCTTTAATGCTGCAGAAATGTTTTGGTACCCTTCCCCACAGCTGTGCCTCGACACAATCATGTCTCGGAGCTCTACGTACAATTCCTTCGACCTCATGGCTTGGTTTTTGTTCTGATATGCACTGTCAACTGTGGGACCTTATATAGACAGGTGTGTGCCTTTCCAAATCATGTCCAATCGATTGAATTTACCACAGGTGGACTCCAATCAAGTTGTAGAAACATCTCAAGAATCATCAATGGAAACAGGATGAACCTGAGCTCAATTTCGAGTCCCATAACAAATGATTGGAATACTTATGTAAATAAGGTATTTCTGCTTATTTTTTTTAATCAATTTGCTAAATATTCTAAAAACCTGTTATCTTTGTCATTATGGGGTATTAGGTGTAGATTGCTGAGGATTTTTATCAATTTAATCAATTTTAGAATAAGGCTGTAATGTAACAAAATGTGGAAAAAGTCAAGGGGTCTGAATACTTTTCGAAGGCACTGTATTTCAACGAATTGGCGAGGGCACTATAACAGTCTGCAGCACCCAGCCTTACCCTACTAGAATCTGAAGTCAAATATCTACTCTTTGCTAAAGATCTGGTGCTTTTGTCCCCCAACCAAGGAGGGCCTAGAGCAGCACCTAGATCCTCTGCACAGATTCTGTCAGACCTGGGCCCTGACAGTAAATCTCATTAAGACAAAAATAATGATGTGCCAAAAAGATCCAGTTTCAACCCAGATCGAACAGAACCTGGTCTCTACTTCACTCTGCCTGCTGAACCCAGATCGAACAGAACCTGGTCTCTACTTCACTCTGCCTGCTCAACCCAGATCGAACAGAACCTGGTCTCTACTTCACTCTGCCAGCTCAACCCAGATCTAACAGAACCTGGTCTCTACTTCACTCTGCCTGCTCAACCCAGATCTAACAGAACCTGGTCTCTACTTCACTCTGCCAGCTCAACCCAGATCGAACAGAACCTGGTCTCTACTTCACTCTGCCTGCTCAACCCAGATCTAACAGAACCTGGTCTCTACTTCACTCTGCCAGCTCAACCCAGATCGAACAGAACCTGGTCTCTACTTCACTCTGCCTCCTCAACCCAGATCGAACAGAACCTGGTCTCTACTTCACTCTGCCAGCTCAACCCAGATCTAACAGAACCTGGTCTCTACTTCACTCTGCCTGCTCAACCCAGATCGAACAGAACCTGGTCTCTACTTCACTCTGCCAGCTCAACCCAGATCTACCAGAACCTGGTCTCTAATTCACTCTGCCAGCTCAACCCAGATTGAACAGAACCTGGTCTCTACTTCACTCTGCCAGGTCTACTGTGACAGACACAGTAGCCAACAGGAGAGGGGAACAGTCTGCATACTTGTTGCTTTTTGTCCCATGTTTCTCTGTCTGTATGCTACGTCTTGCTTGTTCTATGTTGCTCTGACTCTATGCTACGTCTTGCTAGTCCTATGTTGCTCTGCGTGTGCTCACTGCTCAATGATTGTCTGTAATTGTTTTTAATAACCTGCCCAGGGACTGCGGTTGAAAATTAGCCGGCTGGCTATAACCAGCACTTTTACTGAAACGTTGATTAATGTGCACTGTCCCTGTAAAAAAAAACTAAACTCAAACTCAAGTACATCGTGGTATCCATCCAACCAAACCTTTTGATTTGTTGAGATGAAGAGTTGAATGCTGCTTATGCAAACAGGAAGAGGAATATGGACTTCCTCTTTTCCATGTCCTGGTGCTAATTCCCCTTCACCCCGTCACCCCGTCACCCCTTCACCCGTCACCCCGTCACCCCTTCACCCGTCACCCCTTCACCCGTCACCCCGTCACCCTGTCACCCCTTCACCCCGTCACCCCGTCACCCCTTCACCCCGTCACCCCGTCACCCCGTCACCCCGTCACCCAGTCACCCCTTCACCCCGTCACCCCGTCACCCCTTCACCCCGTCACCCTGTCACCCCGTCACCCCTTCACCCCGTCACCCCGTCACCCAGGGAGAGTGCCGGAGCCCGCCTGGGATTCGCTGGAGCAGTGCGAGGAGGGTTACAGGAGAGGGTCGGGCCTGGTTAGTACTTGGGTGGGTTATTCTGTCACGATCGTCGTAAGAAGCGGACCAAAGCGCAGTCTGGTTTGAATACATTCTTCTATATTTTAATGAAGAACACTTAAACAAAAACAACAAACGAATAAGACGAACGTGACTATATAAACACTGTGCAAACATGCAACATAACACAGACAATAACCCACAACCCACAATACAAAACAGGCTACCTAAATATGGTTCCCAATCAGAGACAACGCAAAACACCTGTCTCTGATTGAGAACCATATCAGGCCAAACACATAGAAATAGACAAACCAGACATACAACATAGAATGCCCACTCAGATCACACCCTGACCAACCAAAACATACAAAGCAAACTATGGTCAGGGCGTGACAATAACTTTCTTTAGGAATGTAGTGAAGTAAAAGTAGTCAAAAATAGAAAAAAAACGACTTAAGTAGTACTCAAATATTTACTTAAGTACTTTACACACATCTCTCTCTCTCTCTCTCTCTCTCTCTCTCTCTCTCTCTCTCTCTCTCTCTCTCTCTCTCTCTCTCTCTCTCTCTCTCTCTCTCTCTCTCTCTCTCTCTCTCTCTCTCTCTCTCTCTCTCTCTCTCTCTCTCTCTCTCTCTCTCTCCTGTCCACTCTGCCATCCTCTCCTCTCTCTCTCCTCTCCTCTCCTCTCCTCTCCACTCTGCCATCTCCTCTCCTCTCCTCTCCTCTCCTCTCCTCTCCTCTCCTCTCCTCTCCTCTCCTCTCCTCTCCTCTCCTCTCCTCTCCTCTCTGTTCTCCTCTCCCCAGCTCACCCCTGCTGTGAGTGCACGCATGTTTACAAAGTGCACCCTTGTAGCAGTAAATGTTTGCCTTGGGGTAAAATGCACCAATGACCATGGGATAAGTTGAGCCAATGGTTGAGCAAATGGCAAGTGGAGCAAATTGAAGTGTTTTCCTCCCAAGCGTAATGCAAGCTATTATTGCTGGTATATGATGTAACAACAGGGCCTGTTTAAAGTCTGGGATAAGAGGTGGGTTGAAACAAAGTTTAGGGGTAGATTTTCAGATTCCTTTCTCTGCATGTTGAACGAGGGGATTACTCAAATCGATGGCGTCAAATAAACAGACTTTCTGGGATATAAAGAAGGATTTTATCTATCAAAACGACACTACATTTTATAGCTGGGACCCTTTGGATGACAAATCAGAAGAAGATTTTCAAAAAGTGTGCCTTGTCCTCTGTGCCTTGTCCTCTGTACCTTGTCCTCTGTACCTTGTCCTCTGTGCCTTCTCCTCTGTACCTTGTCCTCTGTACCTTGTCCTCTGTGCCTTCTCCTCTGTACCTTGTCCTCTGTGCCTTGTCCTCTGTGCCTTGTCCTCTGTGCCTTGTCCTCTGTATCTTGTCCTCTGTATCTTGTCCTCTGTGCCTTGTCCTCTGTATCTTGTCCTCTGTGCCTTGTCCTCTGTGCCTTGTCCTCTGTGCCTTGTCCTCTGTACCTTGTCCTCTGTGCCTTGTCCTCTGTGCCTTGTCCTCTGTGCCTTGTCCTCTGTGCCTTGTCCTCTGTACCTTGTCCTCTGTGCCTTGTCCTCTGTGCCTTGTCCTCTGTGCCTTGTCCTCTGTGCCTTGTCCTCTGTGCCTTGTCCTCTGTGTCTTGTCCTCTGTATCTTGTCCTCTGTATCTTGTCCTCTGTATCTTGTCCTCTGTATCTTGTCCTCTGTACCTTGTCCTCTGTGCCTTGTCCTCTGTGCCTTGTCCTCTGTGCCTTGTCCTCTGTGCCTTGTCCTCTGTGCCTTGTCCTCTGTGCCTTGTCCTCTGTGCCTTGTCCTCTGTGCCTTGTCCTCTGTGCCTTGTCCTCTGTGCCTTGTCCTCTGTGCCTTGTCCTCTGTACCTTGTCATCTGTACCTTGTCCTCTGTACCTTGTCCTCTGTACCTTGTCCTCTGTACCTTGTCTTCTGTGTTCTTCAGCAAAACATTAATCTATTACTGCACCCAGCAAAAGCACGTCACCTGCTACCCGAAACCAACTCATCCACTAAACAAATATTACAACCGGGTGCTGTGAATATTACAACCAGGTGCTGTGAATATTACAACCAGGTGCTGTGAATATTACAACCAGGTGCTGTGAATATTACAACCAGGTGCTGTGAATATTACAACCAGGTGCTGTGAATATTACAACCAGGTGCTGTGAATATTACAACCAGGTGCTGTGAATATTACAACCAGGTGCTGTGAATATTACAACCAGGTGCTGTGAATATTACAACCAGGTGCTGTGAATATTACAACCAGGTGCTGTGAATATTACAACCAGGTGCTGTGAATATTACAACCAGGTGCTGTGAATATTACAACCAGGGCAAAATGGCTGCCTTTCATTGAGAAAGAAAGTAGATTTCCTGTCCATAACATTGTCTCAAGCTCTTTCCCCTTCCTTAATACAATACATGGCAAAAACATTCCGCTTTGTCGCAGGACACACAGCAAAAAATATGACACTGGAGTCACAACATTGAATCCCACTGTACCAGATGTGTGGTGATATAATAATCTGGATGAGAGAACAGAGTTATTCTATTCAGCATTAGATTCATTAATTACTGAAACAGATTGTTCCCTGAGGGCCACCGTGGCTGTTTAAATTGATGAGCTGTTCTGCTGTCTCCATGGAAACCCAACATTACTGCCAAGGACCTAATTATGGTTATCAAGATGCCCATTTTATAAAACTCTTTGGGAGGTTTTTGTTTCTTGTTCCTCGTAGGTGAAGAGTAGAGGGTTAAGTATCCCTTTATAAAGTAGAGAACACGACTCTGACTGTCGTTTGACACTGCGTCTGTAGACAGCTGTTGGAGACGTTTCTCTGTCTCCTGGCGCCACACGAGGCCGTTGTCTTCTCCTGAATATAGACAAGACGGAGAAATCCTCTCAGAGACTCCCGGGTTTTTTTTTCTTCTGTTCACTGTCGTCTGTCATTTCCATCACCTCTCGTCTCCTCTTATCTCCTCCTTCAGCTGTATTTGAGGTCAAAGGTCAGTGTAGGGAATGGGTAGCCCTAACCCTAATGGGTAGCCCTAACCCTAATGGGTAGCCCTAACCCTAATGGGTAGCCCTAACCCTAATGGGTAGCCCTAACCCTAATGGGTAGCCCTAACCCTAATCTGGGTAGCCCTAACCCTAATCTGGGTAGCCCTAACCCTAATGGGTAGCCCTAACCCTAATGGGTAGCCCTAACCCTAATCTGGGTAGCCCTAACCCTAATCTGGGTAGCCCTAACCCTAATCTGGGTAGCCCTAACCCTAATCTGGGTAGCCCTAACCCTAATGGGTAGCCCTAACCCTAATGGGTAGCCCTAACCCTAATGGGTAGCCCTAACCCTAATGGGTAGCCCTAACCCTAATCTGGGTAGCCCTAACCCTAATGGGTAGCCCTAACCCTAATGGGTAGCCCTAACCCTAATCTGGGTAGCCCTAACCCTAATGGGTAGCCCTAACCCTAATCTGGGTAGCCCTAACCCTAATGGGTAGCCCTAACCCTAATATAGGTAGCCCTAACCCTAATGGGTAGCCCTAACCCTAATGGGTAGCTCTAACCCTAATGGGTAGCCCTAACCCTAATGGGTAGCCCTAACCCTAATCTGGGTAGCCCTAACCCTAATGGGTAGCCCTAACCCTAATGGGTAGCCCTAACCCTAATGGGTAGCCCTAACCCTAATCTGGGTAGCCCTAACCCTAATGGGTAGCCCTAACCCTAATGGGTAGCCCTAACCCTAATGGGTAGCCCTAACCCTAATCTGGGTAGCCCTAACCCTAATCTGGGTAGCCCTAACCCTAATGGGTAGCCCTAACCCTAATGGGTAGCCCTAACCCTAAGTAGCCCTAACCCTAATGGGTAGCCCTAACCCTAATCTCAGGGCTTCTCTGCTTGTGGTCGTGATATGTAGTGAGGTATAAACCTGGCTAGCAGCAGAGAGGGCTGGCTGGTATGTGTACATTAGTATGTGTACATTAGTAGTGTACATTAGTAGTGTACATTAGTAGTGTACATTAGTATGTGTACATTAATAGTGTACATTAGTAGTGTACATTAGTAGTCTACATTAGTATGTGTACATTAGTAGTGTACATTAGTAGTGTACATTAGTATGTGTACATTAGTAGTGTACATTAGTAGTCTACATTAGTATGTGTACATTAGTAGTGTACATTAGTAGTGTACATTAGTAGTCTACATTAGTATGTGTACATTAGTAGTGTACATTAGTATGTGTACATTAGTAGTGTACATTAGTAGTGTACATTAGTAGTGTACATTAGTATGTGTACATTAGTAGTGTACATTAGTAGTGTACATTAGTAGTGTACATTAGTATGTGTACATTAGTAGTGTACATTAGTAGTCTACATTAGTATGTGTACATTAGTAGTGTACATTAGTAGTGTACAGTAGTAGTCTACATTAGTATGTGTACATTAGTAGTGTACATTAGTAGTGTACATTAGTAGTGTACATTAGTAGTCTACATTAGTAGTCTACATTAGTATGTGTACATTAGTAGTGTACATTAATAGTGTACATTAGTAGTGTACATTAGTATGTGTACATTAGTAGTGTACATTAGTAGTGTACATTAGTAGTGTACATTAGTATGTGTACATTAGTAGTGTACATTAGTATGTGTACATTAGTATGTGTACATTAGTAGTCTACATTAGTATGTGTACATTAGTAGTGTACATTAGTAGTCTACATTAGTATGTGTACATTAGTAGTGTACATTAGTATGTGTACATTAGTAGTGTACATTAGTAGTGTACATTAGTAGTCTACATTAGTATGTGTACATTAGTAGTCTACATTAGTATGTGTACCCTAGTAGTGTACATTAGTAGTGTACATTAGTATGTGTACATTAGTATGTGTACATTAGTAGTCTACATTAGTATGTGTACATTAGTAGTGTACATTAGTAGTGTACCCTAGTAGTGTACATTAGTATGTGTACATTAGTATGTGTACCCTAGTAGTGTACATTAGTAGTGTACATTAGTATGTGTACATTAGTATGTGTACATTAGTAGTGTACATTAGTAGTGTACATTAGTAGTGTACCCTAGTAGTGTACATTAGTATGTGTACATTAGTATGTGTACATTAGTAGTGTACATTAGTAGTGTACATTAGTATGTGTACATTAGTAGTGTACATTAGTAGTGTACATTAGTAGTGTACCCTAGTAGTGTACATTAGTAGTGTACATTAGTAGTGTACATTAATAGTGTACATTAGTAGTGTACATTAGTAGTGTACATTAGTATGTGTACATTAGTAGTGTACATTAGTATGTGTACCCTAGTAGTGTACATTAGTAGTGTACATTAGTATGTGTACATTAGTAGTGTACATTAGTATGTGTACCCTAGTAGTGTACATTAGTAGTGTACATTAGTATGTGTACATTAGGATGTGTACATTAGTAGTGTACATTAGTAGTGTACATTAATATGTGTACATTAGCAGTGTACATTAGTAGTGTACATTAGTATGTGTACATTAGTAGTGTACATTAGTAGTGTACATTAGTAGTGTACATTAGTAGTGTACATTAGTATGTGTACATTGGTATGCCTTGGAAGTAAGGCAGCTGTCTCGGATTGTCACTCCCTCGCTCCCAGAGCTGGTTCCACTTGGAACGAGGTGTTCCACTCAGGAGCTCGTCTTCTTGAATGAGTTCAAAGCTCGGGTCGAATCTATGGTGGACAATAAAGTGGGGGGCTGTCAATGTTTTTGACCCCTAGATTAACCACACATTCCCAAATAATTCTTGCCTGCTCAAATTGAGGTTATTCAACTCGAGTGCTTTGTGTTATACGTTGTAATGATGTCTGACACTTTATGTGCTGCTATTTTGGCCAGGTCTCTCTTGGAAAATAGGTTTTTAATCTCAATGAGACTAACCTGGTGAAATAAAGGTTAAAAAAATATATATATATTGAAAAAGGATTCTATATCATTCGTTTTCAGCTATAATACAGCAGGGGTCCCACCGTAATTATTAGGAATATTATTAGAAATTATTATTCAATTATTATTAGAAATATTTAACTTTCATACATTCACAAGTGCAATACACCAAATTAAAGTTGAACTTCTTGTTAATCTAGCCATCGTGTCAGATTTCAAAAAGGCTTTACGGCGAAAGCACAACATGCGATTATGTTAGGACAGCGCCTAGCCACAAAAACCATACAGACATTTTCCAGCCAAGGAGAGGGCTCACAAAAGTCAGAAATAGCGATTAAATTAATCACTAGCCTTTGATCTTCATCTGGTGGCACTCCCAGGACTCCATGTTACACAATAAATGTTAGACAGATACACTAGGGGTGTGGTTATGGATAGAACTGAGAGGATGACAGATACACTAGAGGTGTGGTTATGGATAGAACTGAGAGGATGACAGATACACTAGAGGTGTGGTTATGGATAGAACTGAGAGGATGACAGATACACTAGGGGTGTGGTTATGGATAGAACTGAGAGGATGACAGATACACTAGAGGTGTGGTTATGGATAGAACTGAGAGGATGACAGATACACTAGAGGTGTGGTTATGGATAGAACTGAGAGGATGACAGATACACTAGAGGTGTGGTTATGGATAGAACTGAGAGGATGACAGATACACTAGAGGTGTGGTTATGGATAGAACTGAGAGGATGACAGATACACTAGAGGTGTGGTTATGGATAGAACTGAGAGGATGACAGATACACTAGAGGTGTGGTTATGGATAGAACTGAGAGGATGACAGATACACTAGGGGTGTGGTTATGGATAGAACTGAGAGGATGACAGATACACTAGAGGTGTGGTTATGGATAGAACTGAGAGGATGACAGATACACTAGAGGTGTGGTTATGGATAGAACTGAGAGGATGACAGATACACTAGAGGTGTGGTTATGGATAGAACTGAGAGGATGACAGATACACTAGGGGTGTGGTTATGGATAGAACTGAGAGGATGACAGATACACTAGAGGTGTGGTTATGGATAGAACTGAGAGGATGACAGATACACTAGAGGTGTGGTTATGGATAGAACTGAGAGGATGACAGATACACTAGAGGTGTGGTTATGGATAGAACTGAGAGGATGACAGATACACTAGAGGTGTGGTTATGGATAGAACTGAGAGGATGACAGATACACTAGAGGTGTGGTTATGGATAGAACTGAGAGGATGACAGATACACTAGAGGTGTGGTTATGGAGGTCAGACTGTCAGTTGTTCTAGCAGCCTCCTCCCTCCCCCTTCCCTCACTCCAGCCCCCTTCCCTCATCACAGCCTCCTCCCTCCCCTTCCCTCATCCCAGCCTCCTCCCTCCCCCTTCTCTCATCCCAGCCTCCTCCCTCCCCCTTCCCTCAATCCAGCCTCCTCCCTCCCTCCTTTCCTCACTCCAGCCTCCTTCCCTCACTCCAGCCTCCTCCCTCCCTCCTTCCCTCACTCCAGCCTCCTCCCTCCCTCCTTCCCTCACCCCAGCCCCCTTCCCTCACTCCAGCCTCCTCCCTCCCTCCTTTCCTCACTCCAGCCTCCTTCCCTCATCACAGCCTCCTCCCTCCCCTTCCCTCATCCCAGCCTCCTCCCTCCCCCTTCTCTCATCCCAGCCTCCTCCCTCCCCCTTCCCTCAATCCAGCCTCCTCCCTCCCTCCTTTCCTCACTCCAGCCTCCTTGCCTCACTCCAGCCTCCTCCCTCCCTCCTTCCCTCACCCCAGCCCCCTTCCCTCACTCCAGCCTCCTCCCTCCCTCCTTTCCTCACTCCAGCCTCCTTCCCTCACTCCAGCCTCCTCCCTCCCTCCTTCCCTCATTCCAGCCTCCTCCCTCCCTCCTTCCCTCACCCCAGCCCCCTTCCCTCACTCCAGCCTCCTCCCTCTCTCCTTCTCTCACTCCAGCCTCCTCCCTCCCTTCTTCCCTCCTCCCTCCCTCCTTCCCTCACTCCAGCTTCCTTCCCTCACTCCAGCCTCCTTCCCTCACTCCAGCCTCCTCCCTCCTTCCCTCCATCCTCTCCTTCCTCCCTCCCTGTGCCCTTCATTCTCCTGACCCCCATCTGACCTCAGAGAAAACTGTCTAATTATGTTTTGTTCTGTAGCTGGTTTCCCAAAAGCATATTAAGGCTAAGTTCATAGGTCAAACCATTTGGTAAACACGTGTTCATAGTGGTTCATAGTTCATAGTGGTAAACACGGGCCCTGGTCTGTTCTGTTCTGGTCACCAACAATCAATTGATCGAACGCTAAACATGAGTCACTATAGCATCTTACCTGTTCTGGTCAAAAGGATGAATCACTATAGTTTTTCCGAGCCAACGTGCTTCTACACCTGCATTGCTTGCTGTTTGGGGTTTTAGGCTGGGTTTCTGTACAGCACTTTGATATATCAGCTGATGTAAGAAGGGCTATATAAACTGCATTTAATTTGATTTGACTATAGCATCTTAGCTGAAGCACTATAGCATCTTAGCTGAGTTACTATAGCCTCTTAGCTGAGTCACTATAGCATCTTAGCTGAGTCACTATAGCATCTTAGCTGAGTCACTACAGCATCTTAGCTGAGTCACTATAGCCTCTTAGCTGAGTCACTATAGCATCTTAGCTGAGTCACTACAGCATCTTAGCTGAGTCACTATAGCATCTTAGCTGAGTCACTATAGCATCTTAGCTGAGTCACTACAGCATCTTAGCTGAGTCACTATAGCATCTTAGCTGAGTCACTACAGCATCTTAGCTGAGTCACTATAGCATCTTAGCTGAGTCACTATAGCATCTTAGCTGAGTCACTACAGCATCTTAGCTGAGTCACTACAGCATCTTAGCTGATAGGGTGTCATAGAGCTCTGGTCTAAAGTAGTGCACTATATAGGGAATAGGGTGCCATAGGGCTCTGGTCTAAAGTAGTGCACTATATAGGGAATAGGGTTCCATAGGGCTCTGGACTAAAGTAGTCCACTATATAGGGAATAGGGTTCCATAGGGCTCTGGTCTAAAGTAGTGCACTATATAGGGAATAGGGTGCCATTTGGGATGCTAGTAGAAGGTCCCGTCTGAGTGATTAGGAGGAAGTGGGGAGGATGTGGTTTGTGGTTAGATGTGATCCTGTTCTTGAAAAGCATTTGTGAGTGTTGATCAAAGAGTTAGAAAATCAGGGCATGTTAATGTGTGGAATATAAATGGTCACCATGGTCCTGGTCATAACATTATAAGTGTAGTTATATAGATAGGAATGGTCTCTATGGTCCTGGTCATAACAATATAACTGTAGTTATAGAGATAGGAATGGTCTCTATGGTCCTGGTCATAACATTATAACTAGAGATAAGAATGGTCTCTATAGTCCTGGTCATAACTATATAACTGTGGTTATAGAGATAGGAATGGTCTCTATAACCCTGTCCTTTATAATGTAGATCATGTTACTATAATGTTACCCAGACACCCGTTACTCGGACACCCGTTACCCAAACACCCGTTACCCGGACACCCGTTACCCAAACACCCGTTACCCGGACACCCGTTACCCGGACACCCGTTACCCGGACACCCGTTACCCGGACACCCGTTACCCGGACACCCGTTACCCGGACACCCGTTACCCGGACACCCGTTACCCGGACACCCGTTACCCAAACACCCGTTACCCAAACACCCGTTACCCAAACACCCGTTACCCAAACACCCGTTACCCAAAACACCCGTTACCCGGACACCCGTTACCCGGACACCCGTTACCCAGACACCCGTTACCCGGACACCCGTTACCCGGACACCCGTTACCCAGACACCCGTTACCCGGACACCCGTTACCCAGACACCCGTTACCCAGACACCCGTTACCCGGACACCCGTTACCCAAACACCCGTTACCCAAACACCCGTTACCCAAACACCCGTTACCCAAACACCCGTTACCCAAACACCCGTTACCCAAACACCCGTTACCCAAACACCCGTTACCCGGACACCCGTTACCCAGACACCCGTTACCCGGACACCCGTTACCCGGACACCCGTTACCCGGACACCCGTTACCCGGACACCCGTTACCCGGACACCCGTTACCCGGACACCCGTTACCCGGACACCCGTTACCCAGACACCCGTTACCCAGACACCCGTTACCCAGACACCCGTTACCCAGACACCCGTTACCCAGACACCCGTTACCCGGACACCCGTTACCCGGACACCCGTTACCCGGACACCCGTTACCCAGACACCCGTTACCCGAACACCCGTTACCCAAACACCCGTTACCCAAACACCCGTTACCCAAACACCCGTTACCCGGACACCCGTTACCCAGACACCCGTTACCCGGACACCCGTTACCCGGACACCCGTTACCCGGACACCCGTTACCCGGACACCCGTTACCCGGACACCCGTTACCCGGACACCCGTTACCCGGACACCCGTTACCCAGACACCCGTTACCCAGACACCCGTTACCCAGACACCCGTTACCCAGACACCCGTTACCCAGACACCCGTTACCCGGACACCCGTTACCCAGACACCCGTTACCCAAACACCCGTTACCCAGACACCCGTTACCCAGACACCCGTTACCCGGACACCCGTTACCCAGACACCCGTTACCCAGACACCCGTTACCCAGACACCCGTTACCCAGACACCCGTTACCCAGACACCCGTTACCCAGACACCCGTTACCCGGACACCCGTTACCCGGACACCCGTTACCCAGACACCCGTTACCCAGACACCCGTTACCCAGACACCCGTTACCCAAACACCCGTTACCCAAACACCCGTTACCCGGACACCCGTTACCCAGACACCCGTTACCCAGACACCCGTTACCCAGACACCCGTTACCCAAACACCCGTTACCCAGACACCCGTTACCCAGACACCCGTTACCCAAACACCCGTTACCCGGACACCCGTTACCCAAACACCCGTTACCCAGACACCCGTTACCCAAACACCCGTTACCCAAACACCCGTTACCCGGACACCCGTTACCCAGACACCCGTTACCCAAACACCCGTTACCCAAACACCCGTTACCCAAACACCCGTTACCCGGACACCCGTTACCCAGACACCCGTTACCCAGACACCCGTTACCCAAACACCCGTTACCCAAACACCCGTTACCCAAACACCCGTTACCCAGACACCCGTTACCCAAACACCCGTTACCCGGACACCCGTTACCCAGACACCCGTTACCCAGACACCCGTTACCCAGACACCCGTTACCCAGACACCCGTTACCCAAACACCCGTTACCCGGACACCCGTTACCCGGACACCCGTTACCCAGACACCCGTTACCCAGACACCCGTTACCCAGACACCCGTTACCCAAACACCCGTTACCCAGACACCCGTTACCCAGACACCCGTTACCCAGACACCCGTTACCCAGACACCCGTTACCCGGACACCCGTTACCCAGACACCCGTTACCCAGACACCCGTTACCCAGACACCCGTTACCCAGACACCCGTTACCCAGACACCCGTTACCCAGACACCCGTTACCCGGACACCCGTTACCCGGACACCCGTTACCCGGACACCCGTTACCCAGACACCCGTTACCCGAACACCCGTTACCCAAACACCCGTTACCCAAACACCCGTTACCCAAACACCCGTTACCCGGACACCCGTTACCCAGACACCCGTTACCCGGACACCCGTTACCCGGACACCCGTTACCCAGACACCCGTTACCCGGACACCCGTTACCCGGACACCCGTTACCCAGACACCCGTTACCCGGACACCCGTTACCCGGACACCCGTTACCCAGACACCCGTTACCCAGACACCCGTTACCCAGACACCCGTTACCCAGACACCCGTTACCCAGACACCCGTTACCCGGACACCCGTTACCCGGACACCCGTTACCCGGACACCCGTTACCCAGACACCCGTTACCCGGACACCCGTTACCCAGACACCCGTTACCCAAACACCCGTTACCCAGACACCCGTTACCCAGACACCCGTTACCCAGACACCCGTTACCCAGACACCCGTTACCCAGACACCCGTTACCCGGACACCCGTTACCCAGACACCCGTTACCCAGACACCCGTTACCCAGACACCCGTTACCCGGACACCCGTTACCCAGACACCCGTTACCCGGACACCCGTTACCCGGACACCCGTTACCCGGACACCCGTTACCCGGACACCCGTTACCCGGACACCCGTTACCCGGACACCCGTTACCCAGACACCCGTTACCCAGACACCCGTTACCCAGACACCCGTTACCCAGACACCCGTTACCCGGACACCCGTTACCCGGACACCCGTTACCCGGACACCCGTTACCCGGACACCCGTTACCCGGACACCCGTTACCCAGACACCCGTTACCCAGACACCCGTTACCCAGACACCCGTTACCCAGACACCCGTTACCCAGACACCCGTTACCCAAACACCCGTTACCCAGACACCCGTTACCCAGACACCCGTTACCCAAACACCCGTTACCCGGACACCCGTTACCCAAACACCCGTTACCCAGACACCCGTTACCCAAACACCCGTTACCCAAACACCCGTTACCCGGACACCCGTTACCCAGACACCCGTTACCCAAACACCCGTTACCCAAACACCCGTTACCCAAACACCCGTTACCCGGACACCCGTTACCCAGACACCCGTTACCCAGACACCCGTTACCCAAACACCCGTTACCCAAACACCCGTTACCCAAACACCCGTTACCCAGACACCCGTTACCCAAACACCCGTTACCCGGACACCCGTTACCCAGACACCCGTTACCCAGACACCCGTTACCCAGACACCCGTTACCCAGACACCCGTTACCCAAACACCCGTTACCCGGACACCCGTTACCCGGACACCCGTTACCCAGACACCCGTTACCCAGACACCCGTTACCCAGACACCCGTTACCCAAACACCCGTTACCCAGACACCCGTTACCCAGACACCCGTTACCCAGACACCCGTTACCCAGACACCCGTTACCCAGACACCCGTTACCCAGACACCCGTTACCCAGACACCCGTTACCCAAACACCCGTTACCCAGACACCCGTTACCCAGACACCCGTTACCCAAACACCCGTTACCCGGACACCCGTTACCCAAACACCCGTTACCCAGACACCCGTTACCCAAACACCCGTTACCCAAACACCCGTTACCCGGACACCCGTTACCCAGACACCCGTTACCCAAACACCCGTTACCCAAACACCCGTTACCCAAACACCCGTTACCCGGACACCCGTTACCCAGACACCCGTTACCCAGACACCCGTTACCCAAACACCCGTTACCCAAACACCCGTTACCCAAACACCCGTTACCCAGACACCCGTTACCCAAACACCCGTTACCCGGACACCCGTTACCCAGACACCCGTTACCCAGACACCCGTTACCCAGACACCCGTTACCCAGACACCCGTTACCCAAACACCCGTTACCCGGACACCCGTTACCCGGACACCCGTTACCCAGACACCCGTTACCCAGACACCCGTTACCCAGACACCCGTTACCCAGACACCCGTTACCCAGACACCCGTTACCCAGACACCCGTTACCCAGACACCCGTTACCCAGACACCCGTTACCCAGACACCCGTTACCCAGACACCCGTTACCCAGACACCCGTTACCCAGACACCCGTTACCCAGACACCCGTTACCCAGACACCCGTTACCCAGACACCCGTTACCCAGACACCCGTTACCCAGACACCCGTTACCCAGACACCCGTTACCCAGACACCCGTTACCCAGACACCCGTTACCCAGACACCCGTTACCCAGACACCCGTTACCCAGACACCCGTTACCCAGACACCCGTTACCCAGACACCCGTTACCCAGACACCCGTTACCCAGACACCCGTTACCCAGACACCCGTTACCCAGACACCCGTTACCCAGACACCCGTTACCCAAACACCCGTTACCCAGACACCCGTTACCCAGACACCCGTTACCCAGACACCCGTTACCCAAACACCCGTTACCCAGACACCCGTTACCCAGACACCCGTTACCCAGACACCCGTTACCCAGACACCCGTTACCCGGACACCCGTTACCCAGACACCCGTTACCCAGACACCCGTTACCCAGACACCCGTTACCCAAACACCCGTTACCCAGACACCCGTTACCCAGACACCCGTTACCCAGACACCCGTTACCCAGACACCCGTTACCCAGACACCCGTTACCCAGACACCCGTTACCCAGACACCCGTTACCCAGACACCCGTTACCCAGACACCCGTTACCCAGACACCCGTTACCCAGACACCCGTTACCCAGACACCCGTTACCCAGACACCCGTTACCCAGACACCCGTTACCCAGACACCCGTTACCCAGACACCCGTTACCCAGACACCCGTTACCCAGACACCCGTTACCCAGACACCCGTTACCCAGACACCCGTTACCCAGACACCCGTTACCCAGACACCCGTTACCCGGACACCCGTTACCCAGACACCCGTTACCCGGACACCCGTTACCCGGACACCCGTTACCCGGACACCCGTTACCCGGACACCCGTTACCCGGACACCCGTTACCCGGACACCCGTTACCCAGACACCCGTTACCCAGACACCCGTTACCCAGACACCCGTTACCCAGACACCCGTTACCCGGACACCCGTTACCCGGACACCCGTTACCCGGACACCCGTTACCCGGACACCCGTTACCCGGACACCCGTTACCCGGACACCCGTTACCCAGACACCCGTTACCCAGACACCCGTTACCCAGACACCCGTTACCCAGACACCCGTTACCCAGACACCCGTTACCCAAACACCCGTTACCCAGACACCCGTTACCCAGACACCCGTTACCCAAACACCCGTTACCCGGACACCCGTTACCCAAACACCCGTTACCCAGACACCCGTTACCCAAACACCCGTTACCCAAACACCCGTTACCCGGACACCCGTTACCCAGACACCCGTTACCCAAACACCCGTTACCCAAACACCCGTTACCCAAACACCCGTTACCCGGACACCCGTTACCCAGACACCCGTTACCCAGACACCCGTTACCCAAACACCCGTTACCCAAACACCCGTTACCCAAACACCCGTTACCCAGACACCCGTTACCCAAACACCCGTTACCCGGACACCCGTTACCCAGACACCCGTTACCCAGACACCCGTTACCCAGACACCCGTTACCCAGACACCCGTTACCCAAACACCCGTTACCCGGACACCCGTTACCCGGACACCCGTTACCCAGACACCCGTTACCCAGACACCCGTTACCCAGACACCCGTTACCCAAACACCCGTTACCCAGACACCCGTTACCCAGACACCCGTTACCCAGACACCCGTTACCCAGACACCCGTTACCCAGACACCCGTTACCCAGACACCCGTTACCCAGACACCCGTTACCCAAACACCCGTTACCCAGACACCCGTTACCCAGACACCCGTTACCCAAACACCCGTTACCCGGACACCCGTTACCCAAACACCCGTTACCCAGACACCCGTTACCCAAACACCCGTTACCCAAACACCCGTTACCCGGACACCCGTTACCCAGACACCCGTTACCCAAACACCCGTTACCCAAACACCCGTTACCCAAACACCCGTTACCCAAACACCCGTTACCCGGACACCCGTTACCCAGACACCCGTTACCCAGACACCCGTTACCCAAACACCCGTTACCCAAACACCCGTTACCCAAACACCCGTTACCCAGACACCCGTTACCCAAACACCCGTTACCCGGACACCCGTTACCCAGACACCCGTTACCCAGACACCCGTTACCCAGACACCCGTTACCCAGACACCCGTTACCCAAACACCCGTTACCCAGACACCCGTTACCCAGACACCCGTTACCCAGACACCCGTTACCCAGACACCCGTTACCCAGACACCCGTTACCCAGACACCCGTTACCCAGACACCCGTTACCCAGACACCCGTTACCCAAACACCCGTTACCCGGACACCCGTTACCCGGACACCCGTTACCCGGACACCCGTTACCCGGACACCCGTTACCCGGACACCCGTTACCCAGACACCCGTTACCCAGACACCCGTTACCCAGACACCCGTTACCCAGACACCCGTTACCCAGACACCCGTTACCCAAACACCCGTTACCCGGACACCCGTTACCCGGACACCCGTTACCCAGACACCCGTTACCCAGACACCCGTTACCCAGACACCCGTTACCCAGACACCCGTTACCCAGACACCCGTTACCCAGACACCCGTTACCCAAACACCCGTTACCCAGACACCCGTTACCCAGACACCCGTTACCCAGACACCCGTTACCCAGACACCCGTTACCCAGACACCCGTTACCCAGACACCCGTTACCCAGACACCCGTTACCCAGACACCCGTTACCCAGACACCCGTTACCCAGACACCCGTTACCCAGACACCCGTTACCCAGACACCCGTTACCCAGACACCCGTTACCCAGACACCCGTTACCCAGACACCCGTTACCCAGACACCCGTTACCCAGACACCCGTTACCCAGACACCCGTTACCCAGACACCCGTTACCCAGACACCCGTTACCCAGACACCCGTTACCCGGACACCCGTTACCCGGACACCCGTTACCCAGACACCCGTTACCCAGACACCCGTTACCCAGACACCCGTTACCCAGACACCCGTTACCCAGACACCCGTTACCCAGACACCCGTTACCCGGACACCCGTTACCCAGACACCCGTTACCCGGACACCCGTTACCCGGACACCCGTTACCCAGACACCCGTTACCCAGACACCCGTTACCCGGACACCCGTTACCCAGACACCCGTTACCCGGACACCCGTTACCCAGACACCCGTTACCCAGACACCCGTTACCCGGACACCCGTTACCCAGACACCCGTTACCCGGACACCCGTTACCCAGACACCCGTTACCCAGACACCCGTTACCCAGACACCCGTTACCCAGACACCCGTTACCCAGACACCCGTTACCCAGACACCCGTTACCCAGACACCCGTTACCCAGACACCCGTTACCCAGACACCCGTTACCCAGACACCCGTTACCCAGACACCCGTTACCCAGACACCCGTTACCCGGACACCCGTTACCCAGACACCCGTTACCCGGACACCCGTTACCCAGACACCCGTTACCCAGACACCCGTTACCCAGACACCCGTTACCCAGACACCCGTTACCCAGACACCCGTTACCCAGACACCCGTTACCCAGACACCCGTTACCCAGACACCCGTTACCCAGACACCCGTTACCCAGACACCCGTTACCCAGACACCCGTTACCCAGACACCCGTTACCCAGACACCCGTTACCCAGACACCCGTTACCCAGACACCCGTTACCCAGACACCCGTTACCCAGACACCCGTTACCCAGACACCCGTTACCCGGACACCCGTTACCCGGACACCCGTTACCCAGACACCCGTTACCCAGACACCCGTTACCCAGACACCCGTTACCCAGACACCCGTTACCCGGACACCCGTTACCCGGACACCCGTTACCCGGACACCCGTTACCCGGACACCCGTTACCCGGACACCCGTTACCCAGACACCCGTTACCCAGACACCCGTTACCCGGACACCCGTTACCCGGACACCCGTTACCCGGACACCCGTTACCCGGACACCCGTTACCCAGACACCCGTTACCCAGACACCCGTTACCCAGACACCCGTTACCCGGACACCCGTTACCCAGACACCCGTTACCCAGACACCCGTTACCCAGACACCCGTTACCCAGACACCCGTTACCCAGACACCCGTTACCCAGACACCCGTTACCCAGACACCCGTTACCCAGACACCCGTTACCCAGACACCCGTTACCCAGACACCCGTTACCCAAACTTTCTATTTAATCATTTTCTTGCCTCATTTTAAATCCATAGATTTTTTTTACACCCAGAGTCCATGCGATGCTTCAGAAGCAGGAACTGGTTATTTGAAGCAGTATGAAGGACGTGGTCTTGTCTACTTGCAGTGTGCTACATTATAAATGTTGTTTGCTTCACATGACACATTTCAGGTGGTCTCAGACCAACGACCATTTGTTATGAAGTAAACACAGGAAGTGGTTACCCATAAATCCCCTCCTTCATGTGTGGGAGCGTTCCTTCTCAGACCGCCTGGTGAACACAGTTATGTTAAACCGTGTGTGTGTGTGTAGGCTGTCTGACTGCCGAGTAAACCCACACACACACACACACACACACACACACACACACACACACACACACACACACACACACACACACACACACACACACACACACACACACACACACACACACACACACACACACACACACACACACACACACACACACACACACACACACACACACACACACACACACACTCTCTGCTTCTCCTCCTATAACACTGTGCTGTACCACAGACTCCTCTCCAGGGTCTTTATCTTGAACAGAGTCTATAATCTGTTGCTGTATTAGTGACAGGACTGTCAGTAGGGCCATCTAGCCCCTCCCCCCTCTACAGCAGAGCACCAATAGGAAACATACTGTGTAATGTCATATATTATCCAGGGTCGTCTTTGAAATGGACAGGAAGTCATTCTGGATAGGAAGTCGGTCTGAATATGGTAGCATGAAAACCTTGAAAGATTTTTTTTTTTTAATTGAGCGATGAAGCAAACCAGCCTTTTCCTTTATATTCCGGAGAGGGGGAGAGGGGGAGAGGGGGAGAGAGGGAGAGGGGGAGAGGGGGAGAGAGGGAGAGAGGGAGAGGGGGAGAGGGGGAGAGAGGGAAAGGGGGGGGGAGGGAGAGAGGGAGAGGGGGAGAGGGAAAGGGAGGGAGATAGGTATTTGGTATTTTATTAGGATCCCCATTAGCTGTTACAAAAACTACTCTGAGCCAAGAGAGACTGGCTGCATAGTATTTATATCAGCCCTCTGATTACAATGAAGAGCAAGACGTGCCGCTCTGTTCTGGGCCAGCTGCAGATTAACTAGGTCTTTCCTTGCAGCACTGGACAGTATCTATATGTTTTGACCATGACAGTTTACAATCTAAGGTAACGCCAAGTAATTTAGTCTCATCAACTTGTTCAGAGGAGAGGGAGGAGGCAGAGGAGAGGAGAGAGCGAGGGAGGAAGAGGGAGGAGGAAGAGGGAGGAGGCAGAGGAGGGGGAGGAGGCAGAGGAGAGGGAGGAGGCAGAGGAGAGGAGAGGAGGCAGAGGAGAGGAGAGGAAGAGGGAGGATGCAGAGGAGAGGGAGGAGGCAGAGGAGAAGAGGGAGAGAGAGGATCATGTCTTGTTGGTCTTTAATCCTCAACCTGAGCAGCAACATCAGCAGAATATTCTCTGTGATTATAAACTCTAAACTCTTTATCTCCTCACAACTCAAGACATTAAGCCCTGTGGGTGTCAGCTGTTTCAAATCCCCTTTTACCATATTTTTCTCTCTCTCTCTCTCTCTCTCTCTCTCTCTCTCTCTCTCTCTCTCTCTCTCTCTCTCTCTCTCTCTCTCTCTCTCTCTCTCTCTCTCTCTCTCTCTCTCTCTCTCTCTCTCTCTCTCTCTCTCTCTCTCTCTCTCTCTCTCTCTCTCTCAAATATATATATACTAATATTGTAAATAAACCAACAATGCAGTTTTAAGAAAATACATTTAAAAAGTAAGAAATAGAGTCAACAAAAGTGTAAAAACAAAAGGGAGGGACAATGTAGATAGTCCGGTGGCCATATGATGTTCAGCAGTCTTATGTTCACTTGTTAAATTCTACTGTATATATATTCTCCCTGTCATGCACATGGTCATTTGTTGTATGGCTACTTTGGGAATATACTACTACTCCCTTCACAGAACAGCGCAAACTGGCTCTAACCAGAATAGAAAAAGGAGTGGGAGGCCCCGGTGCACAACTGAGCAAGAGGACAAGTACATTAGAGTGTCTAGTTTGAGAAACAGACGCCTCACAATTCCTCAACCGGCAGCTTCATTAAATAGTACCCGCAAAACAGGAGGCTATCACTCCATTTTGCAACACCATGCCATACCTTGTGGACGGCGCTTAATTGGAGCCAATTTCCTCCTACAACAGGACAATAACCCAGAGCACAGCTCCAAACTATGCAAGAACTATTTAGGGAAGAAGCAGTCAGCTGGTATTCTGTCTATAATGGAGTGTCCAGCACAGTCACCGGATCTCAACCCTATTGAGCTGTTGTGGGAGCAGCTTGACCGTATGGCACATAAGAAGTGCCCATCAAGCCAATCCGACTTGTGGGAGGTGCTTCAGTGTATATGTTGTAAATTAAATATTGTGTGACATTACAGTATCCAGACGTAGCCGACAAACATCACTGGAAAAGGTGAAAGGTCAGTTCTACCGATAAACATGGCTTTGGATCGCATAGAGCAAAATACCTAGAATACCGGTAGCCTATCTATCTATCTATCTAATACTGTGCAGTGGGTCCAATTAAATGAGAGATGGGACGAATGGTAGCCTACCTATCTAATACTGTGCAGTGGGTCCAATTAAATGAGAGATGGGACGAATGGTAGCCTACCTATCTAATACTGTGCAGTGGGTCCAATTAAATGAGAGATGGGACGAATGGTAGCCTACCTATCTAATACTGTGCAGTGGGTCCAATTAAATGAGAGATGGGACGAATGGTAGCCTACCTATCTAATACTGTGCAGTGGGTCCAATTAAATGAGAGATGGGACGAATGGTAGCCTATCCGTTGTTGGTAGGTCTATAGGCTATGTCACGGGTATGAAACCATCACAGTCGGGAAAAGGTGAGGAATTTATTCTGCAATGATCATGGAAATTGAATAAATAAATCGGAAATAGATTTGTAATTCGTTTTAGGATGCATAGATAAATCGATTTCCGCTTTTCTCACAAATTGAAAACGACTCCATCTTGTTATGATATTTAGCTTCCTGTTCAGTTTGATAAGAAAAATAGTGTCATTATATATTCCACCACAAGGAGGCAGCACTTCCTCCCGTTGCTTTCTGCCAATGCAATACTTCAACGACGTGCAATGCCATTGGTCATGCTTGCAGATAGGAAGGTGTTCCTAATATTTAGTATAGTCAGTATATATACATAATATTTACATGTATTGTGTATCCATAGCATGCATTTTATATACTTGTGCTAGACATATACACTACATGACCAAAAGTATGTGGACACCTGCTCGCCAAACATTTCATTCCATATTATTCCATCAAATGGGCATTAATATGCAGTTGGTCGCCCCCTTTACTGCTATAACAGCCTCCACTCTTCTGGGAAGGCTTTCCACTAGATGTTGGAACATTGCTGCTATAACAGCCTCCACTCTTCTGGGAAGGCTTTCCACTAGATGTAGGAACATTGCTGCTATAACAGCCTCCACTCTTCTGGGAAGGCTTTCCACTAGATGTTGGAACATTGCTGCTATAACAGCCTCCACTCTTCTGGGAAGGCTTTCCACGAGATGTTGGGACATTGCTGCTATAACAGCCTCCACGCTTCTGGGAAGGCTTTCCACTAGATGTTGGAACATTGCTGCTATAACAGCCTCCACTCTTCTGGGAAGGCTTTCCACTAGATGTTGGAACATTGCTGCTATAACAGCCTCCACTCTTCTGGGAAGGCTTTCCACTAGATGTTGGGACATTGCTGCTATAACAGCCTCCACTCTTCTGGGAAGGCTTTCCACGAGATGTTGGGACATTGCTGCTATAACAGCCTCCACTCTTCTGGGAAGGCTTTCCACGAGATGTTGGGACATTGCTGCTATAACAGCCTCCACTCTTCTGGGAAGGCTTTCCACTAGATGTTGGAACATTGCTGCTATAACAGCCTCCACTCTTCTGGGAAGGCTTTCCACGAGATGTTGGGACATTGCTGCTATAACAGCCTCCACTCTTCTGGGAAGGCTTTCCACGAGATGTTGGGACATTGCTGCTATAACAGCCTCCACTCTTCTGGGAAGGCTTTCCACGAGATGTTGGGACATTGCTGCTATAACAGCCTCCACTCTTCTGGGAAGGCTTTCCACGAGATGTTGGGACATTGCTGCTATAACAGCCTCCACTCTTCTGGGAAGGCTTTCCACGAGATGTTGGGACATTGCTGCTATAACAGCCTCCACTCTTCTGGGAAGGCTTTCCACTAGATGTTGGGACATTGCTGCTATAACAGCCTCCACTCTTCTGGGAAGGCTTTCCACTAGATGTTGGAACATTGCTGCTATAACAGCCTCCACTCTTCTGGGAAGGCTTTCCACTAGATGTTGGGACATTGCTGCAATAACAGCCTCCACTCTTCTGGGAAGGCTTTCCACTAGATGTTGGGACATTGCTGCTATAACAGCCTCCACTCTTCTGGGAAGGCTTTCCACTAGATGTTGGAACATTGCTGCTATAACAGCCTCCACTCTTCTGGGAAGGCTTTCCACTAGATGTTGGGACATTGCTGCTATAACAGCCTCCACTCTTCTGGGAAGGCTTTCCACTAGATGTTGGGACATTGCTGCTATAACAGCCTCCACTCTTCTGGGAAGGCTTTCCACTAGATGTTGGGACATTGCTGCTATAACAGCCTCCACTCTTCTGGGAAGGCTTTCCACTAGATGTTGGAACATTGCTGCTATAACAGCCTCCACTCTTCTGGGAAGGCTTTCCACTAGATGTTGGGACATTGCTGCAATAACAGCCTCCACTCTTCTGGGAAGGCTTTCCACTAGATGTTGGGACATTGCTGCTATAACAGCCTCCACTCTTCTGGGAAGGCTTTCCACTAGATGTTGGAACATTGCTGCTATAACAGCCTCCACTCTTCTGGGAAGGCTTTCCACTAGATGTTGGGACATTGCTGCTATAACAGCCTCCACTCTTCTGGG
>NC_092095.1:5078816-5079893 GCF_045679555.1 Salvelinus alpinus
GGTTGGAGATCGTTTCACCTCAGGGGAAGTAAAGCTCAGACAGGCTCAGACAATTGTATCCAACCTCCCGCATGCTAACTGAGCTTGAAATGGTTTCCACGTCCAGCAGAATGTGTAAACCAAATCGTGTTCCAGTGTACATGGGGAAGCTGCCTGTCCTACAGTATATCTTTGATTGGATCACTTACATTTGTAATTTCTATAGATCTCTAGAGCATATCCAATGTCGAAACAAGATTACGTTTGGTTTTATAAATGACTTTTAGCAGAAACCTGGTTAATTGACGTCAGTGGTCTATGTTTGATGAGCCTCTGGTATATTTCCATAACTACCCTGGACAAAAGAGTCCTCATCTATTCTCCTTCCCTCCATTATCAGTCTTGTCATACTCCTCTCTCTCTCTCTCTCTCTCTCTCTCTCTCTCTCTCTCTCTCTCTCTCTCTCTCTCTCTCTCTCTCTCTCTCTCTCTCTCTCTCTCTCTCTCTCTCGCTCTCTCTCGCTCTCTCTCTCTCTCTCTCTCTCTCTCTCTCTCTCTCTCTCTCTCTCTCTCTCTCTCTCTCTCTCTCTCTCTCTCTCTCTCTCTCTCTCTCTCTCTCTCTCTCTCTCTCTCTCTCTCTCTCTCTCTCTCTCTCTCTCGCTCTCTCTCGCTCTCTCTCTCTCTCTCTCTCCTCCCCCTCTCTCTCCTCCCTCTCACTCCCCTCCGTGTCCTCTCTCTCTCTCTCTCTCTCTCTCTCTCTCTCTCTCTCTCTCGCTCTCTCTCTCTCTCTCTCTCTCTCTCTCTCTCTCTCTCTCTCTCCTCTCTCTCTCTCGCTCTCTCTCTCGCTCTCTCTCTCTCTCCTCTCTCGCTCTCTCTCTCTCTCTCTCTCTCTCTCTCTCTCTCTCTCTCTCTCTCTCTCTCTCTCTCGCTCTCTCTCTCTCTCTCTCTCTCTCTCTCTCTCTCTCTCTCTCTCTCTCTCTCGCTCTCTCTCGCTCTCTCTCTCTCTCTCTCTCCTCCCCCCTCTCTCCTCCCTCTCACTCCCCTCCGTGTCCTCTCTCTCTCTCTCTCTCTCTCTCTCTCTCTCTCTCTCTCTCTCTCT